>NC_083806.1:11971105-12104932 GCF_015708825.2 Lethenteron reissneri | reverse complement strand
GAGGTGTTGTCTCGCCAACAGCACTCGAAACGACAGTCTCGTAAAGACGAGCCGGGGAGGTGTTCGTGTGTGTTGGTGATCATCAGTCGGGTTCACTCCCCGTCAGGTATGAGCTTCTAAATGTATCATCATCACCATCATCACCACCATCATCACCATCATCATCACCACCATCATCACCATCATCATCACCATCATCATCACCATCATCTCCACCATCATCACCATCATCTCCATCATCATCATCACTACCACCACCCACCACCATCAACCCCATCATCATCACCATCATCATCCCCAGTTCTCAATTCCTCACTCAGAGATTATTTATTTATTTATTGCTTTGCGGAACGCTGCTCGGCCTGGGCTGGCACTGAGTGCGATTACCGGCGTAAGGCACTACCACTAGAGTACGCAATTACCAAAAACAAAACTCAACACCGCGTGACCTTCAAATTAAAAACCACACACCCACGTATAATATATAACAGGCGACGTTTCGGGCAATGGCCCTTCATAGCAAAGTTAGATGCCACGCGTCGTCGTCGACACACCGTAACAATCGACACGTGGTGACACTGGTGCGTGACACGTGGTGCGTGACAAGGGTGCGTGACAAGGGGTGCGTCACGTGGTGCGTGACACGTGGTGCGTGACACGTGGTGCGTGACACGTGGTGCGTCACACGTGGTGCGTCACACGGGGCGCGTCACACGGGCGCGTCACGTGGTGCGTCACGTGGCGTGTCACACGTGTTGCGTCACACGTGGCGCGTCACACGGAGGGGCAGAGGCACGCGGTTGATGCACAGCGGTCGCCATTACATCCAACGATCCTTTGTTGTTGTTGGTTGTTGTTTGTTGTTTGTTGTTGGTATTGTTGTTGGTGAGGTTTGTTGAGTCTCATCGGCTCTGGGCATCGATCAAAGGGCACACGTGTGGGCACTGTTTGTGTTTGTTACGTGTTTACTGTGTTTTGTTGTGTTGTGTTTACTGTGTGTTTGTGTTTACTGTGTGTTTGTGTTTACTGTGTTTACTGTGTTTGTGTTTACTGTGTTTACTGTGTTTGTGTTTACTGTGTGTTTGTGTTTACTGTGTGGTTGTGTTTACAACCATAACGTTTAGAATTTGCAAGTGCAGAAGGCTGATCTGCGCGTATCATGAGCGGAAAAGGAGTGGCATCGATTTTTGAAATGAAATAATCGATGCATAATCGATGAAACGTGAGACACGTACTCCCATTTCCCATACTCTTTGTCTCTCTCTGCAGCACTCTCCCTCCCTCGCCCTACCTTCAAGCTCTCTCCATCTCTCTGCCTCTCCTTTAGCTACCCCCCCCGGCCCATCTCTATCCCTGTCTCTCTCCACTCTCGACTCTCACCCCCCCTTCCATCTCCCCCAACCCCCTTCTCTCTCTCTCTGTCGTCTCACCCCGCTCCCCCCCCCTCTCCCTTTCTCGCTCCCCCCCTCTCCCCCCCCCCTCTCCCCCCCCCTCTCCCTTTCTCGCTCCCCCCCTCTCCCCCCCCCTCTCCCCCCCCCTCTCCCTTTCTCGCTCTCCCCCTCTCCCCCCCCCTCTCCCCCCCCCTCCCCTTTCTCGCTCCCCCCCTCTCCCCCCCTCTCCCTTTCTCGCTCTCCCCTTTCCTCCTTCCCCTTTTTCCTTCCCTCCCCCCTCTTTTTTTTTTTTCTCCCCCCCCCCCTCCCCTTTCCCTCGCTCCCCCCCTCTCCCCCCCCCTCCCTTTCTCGCTCCCCCCCCTCTCCCCCCCCCCTCTCCCTTTCTCGCTCCCCCCCTCTCCCCCCCCCCTTTCCCCTTCTCTCCCCCCCTCTCCCCCCCCCTCTCCCTTTCTCGCTCCCCCCCCTCTCCCCCCCCCTCTCCCTTTCTCTCGCTCCCCCCCTCTCCCTTTCCCCCCCCCCCTTTCACTCCCTTCCTCCTCCCCCCCATTTCCACTCTACTTTTCTCCCTCCCCCTCTCCCCCCCCCCTCTCCCTTTCTCGCTCCCCCCTCTCCCCCCCCCTCTCCCTTTCTCGCTCCCCCGCTCTCCCCCCCCCCTCCCCCCCCCTCTCCCTTTCTCGCTCCCCCCCCTCCCCCCCCCCTCTCCCTTTCTCGCTCCCCCGCTCTCCCCTCTCCCCCCTCCCCCCCCTCTCTCCCTTTCTCGCTCTCCCCGCTCTCCCCTCCCCCCCCTCCCTTTCTTTCTCGCTCTCCCCCTCTCTCCCCCCCTCGCTCTCCCCCTCTCCCTCTCGCTCTCCCCCCTCTCCCCTTTCTCCTCTCCCCGCTCTCCCCCCCTCTCCCTTTCTCGCTCTCCCCGCTCTCCCCCCCCCCCTCTCCCCCCCCCTCTCCTCTCGCTCTCCCCGCTCTCCCCCCCCCTCTCCCTTTCTCGCTCTCCCCCCCCGCTCTCCCCCCCCCTCCCTTCTCGCTCTCCCCGCTCTCCCCCCCTCTCCCTTTCCCTCTTCTCGCTCTCCTCTCACCCCGCTCCCTCCCCCCCTCTCTCTTTCCTCGCTCTCCCCGCTCTCCCCCCCCCTCCCTTTCTCGCTCTCCCCGCTCTCCCCCCTCTCCCTTCCCTTTCTCGCTCTCCCCGCTCTCCCCCCCCCTCTCCCTTTCTCGCTCTCCCGCTCTCCCCCCTCTCTCTTTCTCGCTCTCCCCGCTCTCCCCCCCCTCTCCCTTTCTCGCTCTCCCCGCTCTCCCCCCCCTCTCCCTTTCCCTCGCTCTCCTCCTCTCCCCGCTCTCCCCTCCCCCCCCCCCCTCTCCTTCTCGCTCTCCCCGCTCTCCCCGCTCTCCCCCCCCTCCCTTTCTCGCTCTCCCCGCTCTCCCCCCCTCTCTTCTCGCTCTCCCCGCTCTCCCCCCCTCTCCCTTTCTCGCTCTCCCTCCCGCTCTCCCCCCCCTCTCCCCTTCTCGCTCTCCCCCGCTCTCCCCCCCTCTCCCTTTCTCGCTCTCTCGCTCCCCCCCCTCTCCCCCCCCCCCTCTCCCTTCTCTCGCTCTCTCCTCCCCGCTCCCCCCCTCTCCTTTCTCGCTCTCCCCGCTCTCCCCCCCTCTCCCTTTCTCGCTCTCCCCGCTCTCCCCCCCTCTCTCCTTTCTCGCTCTCCCCGCTCTCCCCCCCTCTCTCTTTCTCGCTCTCCCCGCTCTCCCCCCCTCTCTCCTTTCTCGCTCTCCCCGCCTACCCCACCTCTCCCTTTCTCGCTCTCCCCGCTCTCCCCCCTCTCCCCCCCTCTCCTTTCTCGCTCTCCCCGCTCTCCCCCCTCTCCCTTTCTCGCTCTCCCCGCTCTCCCCCGCGTCTCCCTCTCGCTCCTTCCTCTCTGCCCCGCCGCCAGGGTGCACGGGGGGTGGATTTCTTGGGAATGACATCATCAGTTGGAAGAATGGGCGGAGTCGGGTGCCTGGGCTGGCGGGGCGCGCGCGCGTGTTTGCGTGTGCACGTGTGTGCCAGTGTGTGCGTGTGTGTGCACGTGTGTGTGTGCGTGTGTGTGTGCACGTGTGTGTGTGCGTGTGTGTGTGCACGTGTGTGTGTGTGTGTGCACGTGTGTGCCAGTGTGTGCGTATGTGTGTGTGTGTGCACGTGTGTGCCAGTGTGTGCGTGTGTGTGCACGTGTGTGCCAGTGTGTGCGTGTGTGTGTGTGCACGTGTGTGCCAGTGTGTGCGTGGTGTGTGTGTGGCACGTGTGTGTGCGTGTGTGTGTGCGTGTGCACGTGTGTGCCAGTGTGTGTGCGTTTGTACGTGTGTGCCAGTGTGACGTGTGTGTGTGTGTGTGTGCACGTGTGTGTGCGTATGTGTGTGTGTGCCACGTGTGTGCCAGTGTGTGCGTGTGTGTGTGTGTGTGCACGTGTGTGCCAGTGTGTGCATGTGTGCGTGTGCACGTGTGTGCCAGTGTGTGCATGTGTGTGTGTGTGCACGTGTGTGTGCGTGTGTGCGTGCGTGTGTGTGCACGTGTGTGTGGTGCACGTGTGTGCCAGTGTGTGCGTGCGTGTGTGTGTGCACGTGTGTGCCAGTGTGTGCGTGTGTGTGCGTGTGTGTGTGCGTGTGTGTGTGCGTGTGTGTGCACGTGTGTGTGCACGTGTGTGCCAGTGAGTGCGTGTGTGTGCGTGTGCGTGTGTGCACGCGCGCGTGTGTGTGTGTGTGTGCCAGTGTGTGCGTGCACTTGTGTGTGCGTGTGTGTGCACGTGTGGTGCAAATGTGTGTGTGTACCAGTGTGTGTGTGTGTACCAGTGTGTGTGTGTACCATGTGTGTGTGTACCAGTGTGTGTGTGTGTACCAGTGTGTGTGTACCAGTGTGTGTGTGTCTACCAGTGTGTGTGTGTACCAGTGTGTGTGTGTACCAGTGTGTGTGTGTACCAGTGTGTGTGTACCAGTGTGTGGTGTGTACCAGTGTGTGTGTGTACCAGTGTGTGTGTGTACCAGTGTGTGTGTGTACCAGTGTGTGTGTGTACCAGTGTGCGTGTGTACCAGTGTGTGTGTGGTCTACCAGTGTGTGTGTACCAGTGTGTGTGTGTGTACCAGTGTGTGTGTACCAGTGTGTGTGTGTCTACCAGTGTGTGTGTCTACCAGTGTGTGTGTCTACCAGTGTGAGTGTGTACCAGTGTGCGTGTGTCTACCAGTGTGCGTGTGTACCAGTGTGAGTGTGTACCAGTGTGTGAGTGTGTACCAGTGTGTGTGTGTACCAGTGTGAGTGTGTACCAGTGTGTGTGTGTCTACCAGTGTGTGTGTACCAGTGTGTGTGTACCAGTGTGAGTGTGTACCAGTGTGTGTGTGTGTACCAGTGTGTGTGTGTTGTACCAGTGTGTGTGTCTACCAGTGTGTGTGTACCAGTGTGTGTGTGTGTACCAGTGTGTGTGTACCAGTGTGTGTGTGTACCAGTGTGTGTGTGTACCAGTGTGTGTGTGTACCAGTGTGTGTGTGTACCAGTGTGTGTGTGTGTGCCAGTGTGTGTGTCTACCAGTGTGAGTGTGTACCAGTGTGTGTGTGTGTGTACAGTGTGGTGTGTACCAGTGTGTGTGTCTACCAGTGTGTGTGTGTACCAGTGTGAGTGTGTACCAGTGTGTGTGTGTGTGTACCAGTGTGTGTGTACCAGTGTGTGTGTGTGTGTACCAGTGTGTGTGTACCAGTGTGTGTGTGTGCACGTGCGTGTGTGCGGGGTCCAGTGTGTGTAGCGGCTAGCGCGCTGCGCTACGAACCCGGCGACCCGAGTTCGATTCCCGCTCACAGCGACCAACGCCAGTGACGAGTATCTGGGGCTTTGTGCAGTAAACATCATCGCCACTAGGGAGACAAAGGCGGCCGGGCGTGGTGCTGACCACCCACCCCCTCGCGTGCCGTGCCGGCCTTCAGCACAGCACTTGCCCCTACAGTCTGTGCAGGTTATACGGTGGATCTTTGTCTTTGTGTGTCTGAATATTTGCGTGATGATGAACGTGTTTCTGATTGTGCGGGAGCGGTGGCGCAGCGGTTAGCACACCGTGCTAAGAACCCGTCCACCCGAGTTCGATTCTCGTTCACGGCCAACACCGGTGGCGAATATCGGAACCGATCCTGGGCCTCCCCTAGGTCGACTCAGCCTAAAATGAGTACCCGGCGCGGTGTGCAGTAAACATCGCCACTGGGGAGACAAAGGCGGCCGGGCGTGGTGCTGCGTGGGGCAGCAGTAGCAGCAGCAGCGATCCGGCTCACGACGAACTCGGAGAGTCCCGGGACTGCTGTGGGCGGACTCCGTGGCTCTGTCGGTGAAGTCACCGAGATCGGTTCAAGGAGGAAAATAACAACAAGATAGTCCGACGTTTCGATCGCAACACCAGCGGCCGTCGTCAGGATGACAGACTTGCGCTGCGATCGAAACGTCGTAGATTTTTGTTATTTTCTTTGTTATTTTTTACCTACCTACGTGACTTTACCGAAGACCCAAAGAAGATTGATTCCTGCAGTCACGAACGCTTTAATATTGTGCACGCGAATAGTAATTGGCTCAACGTCTGGACCTATTACACACCGACTCGTCAGTTACGATAGCACGCGACAATTGTTGTTTGCGAGCACCTATTACCTTGACCATGTCTTCTCAAGTGCCCGTGTTCACACACTCGGCATCGGGTGTCTAGAGGACTCATTCGAGGCCGAGTCGACCTAGGGGAGGCCCAAGACGGTTCAGACATTCGCCACTGATGTTGGCCGTGAGCGGGAATCGAACTCGGTCGGCAAGCTTCGTAGCGCGGCGCAGCGCTAACCACTGCACCACCAACTCACCAGGTGCACACAAAGACAAAGATCCCCCGTGTAGCCTGTAACAGACTATTGGGGCAAGTGCTGTTAGCGAGGAGCGCCTACGAAGGCCGGCGCTGTGGCACACGAGGGGCCGGGTGGCCATCAGCGCGCCCATCACTGGCGATGTCCACTACAGCACCGCACCAGCTACCAACCGCAGGCTGAATCGAGCAGATGCACACAAAGACAAAGATCCCCCGGTAGGCTGAATAGACTGTCGAGCCAAGTGCAGTTCGCGCGCACCCACCAGATTCACACAGAAACAGACACACAGCCAGACACACACAGCCAGACATGCACACACATTCACACACGGACAGACACAGTCACACACAGCCAGACATACACACACATTCACACACGGACAGACACAGACACACACCGCCAGACATACACACACATTCACACACGAACAGACAGACACACACAGCCATACACGCACACACATTCACACACGGACAGTCACACACAGCCAGACATACACACATTTACACACGGACAGACACACACATCCAGACACGCACACACATTCACACACGGACAGACACAGACACACACAGCCAGACACGCACACACATTCACACACGGGCAGACACACACAGCCAGACACACACACGCACTCTCTGCCTGTCGTTTAGTTTCAGTAAATTAATGTTGGCACAACTTAGCCAGAGAGGGGGCGGGGGAAGCGAGAGGAGGGGAGATGGGGGAAGGTGGGGAATGGGGAGAGCGGAGAGTGGGGAGAGTGGGGAGAGTGGGGAGAGGGAAGCTGAAGGGAGAGACGGGTGGGGGAGAGACAGGGGGGGTGGGAGAGACAGGGAGGGAGGGAGAACAGCATTGGGAGCAGAGGGACTGGGGGAAAATGTGAGAAATGGAGAGGGAGGAAGAGGAAATGAGAGGAAAGGAGAGGGAAGGGAGAGAAAAAGAGCTTGAAGAGAGGGAGAGGGGAAATGGGGAGAGCCGAGGAAGGGAGAGTGGGGAGAGCGGGGAGAGCGGGGAGCTTGTGGAGAGGAGAGGCCGCATAGGAGATGGGGAGGACATGGGGAGACATGGGGAGATGCAACACAAGTCAGAGAGAGGGGGGGTAGGGGGAGCGTCTGGGGGGGGAGGAGGAGTGGGGAGCGAGCGGGTGGGGTGGGGGTGGAGGGGATGAGTGGGGGATCAGTGAGGGGGAGGGAGGGAGGGGTGATAGGTGGCCGGGTGAGATTGTAATTAATTCATGGCGCAGTCTTCTGTGGCAGCCGACTCCTCCTCGCCCTCAGCCGAGATCCACTCCGGGGTTCCCTTCGTCACCACTGGGGGGGGGAGGGGGCTCTCTGAGCCGGTGGTGGAAATTCGACAGTCGTGTGGCGGGGACCGGCACGTGTTGTGTCCGACTTTCCACAAAGGAGATATTGACACAAAGATCCACCTCCTCCCCCATGTGCAGCCTGCGACAGACTGTTGGGGCAAGTGCTGTTAGCGAGCACCTATTAAGGCCGGCACGGCGTACGAGGGGGTGAGTGGCCAGCACCACGCCCGGCCGCCTTTGTCTCCCCAATGCTGATGTTTACTACACACCGCACCAGGTACTCATTTGAGGTTGAGTTGACCTAGGGGAGACCCAGGACCGGTTGGGATAATCGTCACCGGTGGTGTTAGCCGTGAGTTGGAATCGAACCGGGGTGGGTGGGTTCGTGGCGCTAACCGCTGCGCCACCGCTCCCGTCACACAGATACACATGCACAGCACGTGACCACAGAGACGAGCAGACACATAGACATACGGTACAACACAACAAAACAAAGATCCCCCGTGTAGCCTCACCAGGCTTTCTGGCGCAAGTGCTGCGCGGCGCGCGAGCGAGTGGAGTGGCTGACAGCACTACCCCGGCCGCCTTTGTCTCCCTCGCTGTGGATTCTACACACCGCGACACGGCTGCCCGTGTTTCAGGCTGAGTCGACCTAGGGGGAGGCTCAGGACGGGTTCTGACAATCGTCACCGGCGTTGGTGGCCGTGAGCGGGAATCCAACTCGGGTGGTGCGGATGGCAGCGCAGTGCGCTACCACTGCGCCACCGCTCCCCACTTATCCCCCCCCCCACACCGACTCCTCCCCTCCCCCCACACCCCCACATCACCCCCCCCCCCCACTATCACACCCCCCCACTATCACCCCCCCCTACAACAACCCACCCCCAACTATCACCCCCCCCCCCCACTATCACCCCCCCCCACCACACCAACCCCCCCCCCCACACCAACACCCCCCCACTATCACCCCCCCACCCACTATCACCCCCCCCCACTATCACCCCCCACTATCACCCCCCACTTCACCCCCCCCCCACACCAACCCCTCCCCTCCCCCCCCCCGATCACCCCTCCCCACAGCGACACCTGAGCTGGGATCTGTGTAAACAAACAGGTAGCGGAGTCTGCAGGGAGAGAGACGCGTGCACAGTCACTCCTGGTCACAGCGAGGGGGGGAGAGGGGTGGAGAGGGGGGAGAGAGGGGGGAGAGAGGGGGGAGAGGGGGGGGGGGAGATTGGGGAAGAGAGCGAGAGAGAGGAGAGAGAGGGGGGGGCGAGAGGGGGGGAAACACACTGTATGTGTATGTATGCGTGTATGTGTATGCGTGTGTATGTGTATATATGTGTGTATGTGTATATATGTGTGTATGTGTATATATGTGTGTATGTGTATGTATATGTGTGCGTGTATGTGTAGGTATATGTGTATGTATGTGTGTATGTATATGTGTGCGTGTATGTGTATGTATGCGTGTCTGTATTTAATCTGGAGGAATCCGATGCACTAAAAGCTCTTTGTCCAGTAGACAGCGGTCAGCGCTACGCTGCGCTACGAACCCGGCGACCCGAGTTCGATTCCCGCTCACGGCCAACACCGGTGGCGATTATCTGAACCGGTCCTGGGCCTCCCCTAGGTGGACTCAGCCACAAATGAGTACATCGCCACTGGGGAGACAAAGGCGGCCCGGGTGGTTCTGGCCACCCAACCCCCTCGTGTGCCGTGCCGGCCTTCAGAGGCGCTGCTCGCTAACAGCACTTGCCCCAACAGTCCGTGAGGCTACACGGGGGATCTTTGCCTTAGTTATATATGAGTGTCTCTGTGAGAGAGAGAGAGAGAGATGGGGGGGAGATGATAGAGGAGAGAGATGGGGGGGAGGAGAGCGAGAGAGGCGCAATCGTCTTTGAGAAGACGCGATTACCATAACACGGTGTGTCTGTGTGCCGTCATCGATTGTGTGTGGTGTGTGTCTGTGTGCCGCCATCGACTGTGTGTGATGTGTGTCTGTGTGCCGTCATCGATTGTGTGTGGTGTGTGTCTGTGTGCCGCCATCGACTGTGTGTGATGTGTGTCTGTGTGCCGTCATCGATTGTGTGTGATGTGTGTCTGTGTGCTGCCGTCGACTGTGTGTGATGTGTGTCTGTGTGCTGCCATCGACTGTGTGTGGTGTGTGTCTGTGTGCCGTCATCGACTGTGTGTGGTGTGTGTCTGTGTGCTGCCATCGACTGTGTGTGGTGTGTGTCTGTGTGCCGCCATCGACTGTGTGTGGTGTGTGTCTGTGTGCCGTCATCGATTGTGTGTGGTGTGTGTCTGTGTGCCGTCATCGACTGTGTGTGATGTGTGTCTGTGTGCCGTCATCGACTGTGTGTGATGTGTCTGTGTGCCGTCATCGATTGTGTGTGATGTGTGTCTGTGTGCCGCCATCGACTGTGTGTGGTCTGTGTCTGTGTGCCGTCATCGACTGTGTGTGATGTGTGTCTGTGTGCCGTCATCGATTGTGTGTGATGTGTCTGTGTGCTGCCATCGACTGTGTGTGATGTGTGTCTGTGTGCCGTCATCGATTGTGTGTGGTGTGTGTCTGTGTGCCGTCATCGATTGTGTGTGATGTGTGTCTGTGTGCCGTCATCGATTGTGTGTGATGTGTGTCTGTGTGCCGCCATCGACTGTGTGTGATGTGTGTCTGTGTGCCGTCATCGATTGTGTGTGGTGTGTGTCTGTGTGCTGCCATCGACTGTGTGTGTGTCTGTGTGCCGCCATCGACGGTGTGTGTGTCTGCCATCGTGCGCCTTTGTGATTGCATGAGGAGCGGTGGCGCAGCGGTTAGCGCACTGCGCTACGGACCCGGAGAGCCGGGTTCGATTCCCGCTCACGACCTTTAGCAGCGACGAATCTGAACGGGTCACGGGCCTCCCCTGGGTCGACTCGGCCTCAAATGAGCACCTGGCGCGGTGTGTAGTTAACATCGCCACTGGGGAGACAAAGGCGGCCGGGCGTGGTGCTGGCTACACCAACCCCTCATAGGCGCTGCTGGCTAACAGCAACTTGCCCCCAACAGTCAAAGGCTATACGGGGGTTCTTTGCCTTTGTTATGGTGTGTCACTGTGTGTATGTGTCGTGTGTGTACGTGTGGGTGTGTGTCGTGTGTGTACACGTGTCACTGTGTGTACGTGTGTACGTGTGTACGTGTCCTATACCATTGCCTTAACAGCATTTGCTCGACTCGGCTCTCTAACTCGGGTACCGAATAGGGGGATCTTTGTCTCTGTTGTGCCATTGTGTGTGCGTCTCAGTGTGTCATTGTGTGTGTCTCTTTGTGTGTCTTTGTGTTTGCCATTATGCCATTGTGTGTGTCTTTGTGTTTGCCATTATGCCATTGTGTGTGTCTTTGTGTTTGTTATTGTGTGTGTCTTTGTGTTTGTTATTGTGACATTGTGTGTGTCTTTGTTGTATGGCATTCATAGGTGCTCGCTAACAGCACTTGCCCCAATAGTCTGTGTCGGCTACACGGGGGGTCTTTGTCTTTGTGTGCCATTGTAATTGTGTCGTATGTGTGCGTGTCAAAGAGCGCGTTTGTGTGTCATTATGTATATCATTGTGTGGCATTGTGTATATCATTGTGTGCCATTGTGTATATCATTGTGTGTCATTGTGTATATCATTGTGTGTCATTGTGTATACCATTGTGTGTCGTTGTGTTAGTATCATTGGGCGTGTTATTGTGTATGTCTTTGTCATTATTTATGTGTTACTACGTGTGCCATTGTGCTGTGTATGCGTAATTGTGTTTGTGTCAATGTATTATTGTGCGTGTGTGTGTCATTGTGCTATTGTGTCCTTGTGTAATTATGCTATTGTGTGTCGTGTTATTGTGTTTTGTCATTGTGTCAGTGTTATTGTGCATGTACCACTGTTATTGTGAGTGTGTCATTGTGTTGTTGTGTATGTTTCATTGCGTGTGTGTCATTGTGTGTGTCTATGAGTGTATGTCATTGTGTGGGTGTGTCTATGAGTGTGTGTTATTGTGTTTGTGTCTATGAGTGTGTGTTATTGTGTGTGTGTGTCTATGAGTGTGTGTGTGTTTATTAGTGTGTTATTGTGTCCTTGTGTGTGTGTGTTTATGATTGTGTGTTATTATGTGTGTGTGTTTATTAGTGAGTGTTATTGTGTGTGTCTATGAGTGTTTGTGTCTATGAGTGTGTGTTATTGTGTGTGTGTCTATGAGTGTGTGTTATTGTGTGTGTGTCTATGAGTGCGTGTTATTGTGTGTGTGTCTATGAGTGTGTGTGTGTTTATTGGTGTGTTATTGTGTCCTTGTGTGTGTGTGTTTATGATGTGTGTTATTATGTGTGTGTGTTTATTAGTGAGTGTTATTGTGTGTGTCTATGAGTGTTTTATGTCTATGAGTGTGTGTTATTGTGTGTGTGTCTATGAGTGTGTGTGTTTATTAGTGTGTTATTGTGTCCTTGTGGTGTGTGTGTATATGAGTGAGTGTTATTGTGTGTGTGTGTTTATTAGTGAGTGTTATAGTGTGTGTGTCTATGAGTGTGTGTGTCTATGAGTGAGTGGTATTGTGTGTGTGTGTTTATGAGTGTGTCATTGTGTGGTTTATTAGTGTGTGTGTCTATGAGTGTGTGTTATTGTGTGTGTGTCTATGAGTGTGTTATTGTGTCCTTGTGTGTGTGTCTATGAGTGTGTTATTGTGTGTGTGTCTATGAGTGTGTGTTGTCTATGAGTGAGTGGTATTGTGTGTGTGTGTTTATGAGTGTGTCATTGTGTGTGTTTATTAGTGTGTGTGTCTATGAGTGAGTGGTATTGTGTGTGTGTGTTTATGAGTGTGTCATTGTGTGTGTCTATGAGTGTGTGTGTCTGTGGGGGAGCGGTTAGTGTAGCGGTTAGCGCGCTGCGCTATGAACCTGGCGACCCGGGTTCGATTCCCGCTCACGGCTAAACACCAGTGACGATTATCTGAACCGGTCCTGGGCCTCCCCTAGGTCGACTCAGCCTTAAATGAGTACCTGGTGCGGTGTGTAAACATCGCCACTAGGGGAGACAAAGGCGGTCGGGCGTGGTGCTGGCCACCCACCCCCTCGTGTACCCGTTCCGGCCTTCATAGGTGCTCGCTAACAGCACTTGCCCCTACAGTCTGTTCAGGCTATACGGGGGATCTTTGTCTTTGTCTTTGTTGTGTGAGTGTGTGTTATTGTGTGTGTGATTATTGTGTGACACAGATTGGAGACAAAGACACGGAGACAACGGGCAGACAGACAGACGGAAGACACCACGGAGACACCGCAGAGACACACAGAGAGAGACAGAAGGATGGAGACACACAAGGGGAGACACGAGGGAGATGAGAGACACGGAGGGGCGGGGTTGAGAAGACCCCCATCCCCCAAGGCTCAGCCCCTCCCCTTCACCCCCCCCCTTTTCCTGAGCTGCTCCCCCCCCCCCCTCGTGCCCCTCCCTTCTATCCCCCCGCCCCTCCCCCCCACAGCCACCAATCGGATGATAATTAAGAGTCCCCGTGGGAGGCAACCAATCAGCTGAGGTTATTGTTCCCAGGGCAAACAAAGTGGGGGGTGAGGGGAGGGGGTGAGGGGGGGTGAGGGGAGGGGGTGTGAGAGCCACTCACGCAGACACACACGTGTACACAGTCACCAGCACACAGACAAAGATCCCCCGTGTAGACTGGAACAGACTGTTGGGGCAAGTGCTGTTAGCGAGCACCTATGAAGGCCGGCACGTGGCACACGAGGGGGCGGGTGGCCAGCACCACGCCCGGCCGCCTTTGTCTCCCCAGTGGCGATGTTTACTACACACCGCACCAGGTACTCATTTGAGGCTGAATCGACCTAGGGAAGGCCCAGGACCGGTTCAGATAATCGTTACTGGTGGCCGGGTTCGTAGCGCAGCAGCGAAGCGCTAACCACTGCGCCACCGCTCCCCATTAGGGGCCTTCCATTGAGTCGGTCCCCAAAAATCTGTCAGAACGTGACCCCTCCCCTCCCTGTAGGCACGCGGACCCCCCCCCCCCCCTCCCAGGAATCCTATAGAACGGCCGATATTGAATTCACGCAGAAACGATAAAGGATTAATAATATTAACGTGTTTAAGCAAACAGATAGTCCACCGCCGGCCCATCTAACTCATGTGAAGTCCAATGTAGACTAATTATTATCCAGGCTTCACCCCCCCCCGTTTCCTATGCGTACATTGCCAGTAGACCCCCCCCCCCATGCGAACGCATTTGGGTGAAGCCCCCTCGATGCGTACGTACTGAATGGATGGCCCCTATACACCTACATACACACTTACACACAGCACTAGTGCTCACACGTGACAGGTGAGGGTCACGTGACAGGTGAGTCTCACACGTGACAGGTGAGAGTCACGTGACAGGTGAGTCTCACACGTGACAGGTGAGAGTCACGTGACAGGTGAGTCTCACACGTGACAGGTGAGAGTCACGTGACAGGTGAGTCTCACACGTGACAGGTGAGTCTCACACGTGACAGGTGAGTCTCACACGTGACAGGTGAGTCTCACACGTGACAGGTGAGAGTCACGTGACAGGTGAGAGTCACGTGACAGGTGAGTCTCACACGTGACAGGTGAGAGTCGCCCAGGCGGTGGCTGCCCCTCCCACACGGCCTCACCACACCCACGCTGTCGTGGCCGTGTCACTGTGTGTGTGTCACTGTGTGTGTGTGTGTGTCACTGTGTGTGTGTCACTGTGTGTGTGTGTCACTGTGTGTGTGTCACTGTGTGTGTGTGTCACTGTGTGCGTGTGTCACTGTGTGTGTGTGTCACTGTGTGTGTGTCACTGTGTGTGTGTGTCACTGTGTGTGTGTCACTGTGTGTGTGTGTCACTGTGTGTGTGTCCCTGTGTGTGTCACTGTGTGTGTGTGTCACTGTGTGTGTGTCACTGTGTGTGTGTGTCACTGTGTGTGTGTGTGTGTCACTGTGTGTGTGTGTCACTGTGTGTGTGTCCCTGTGTGTGTCACTGTGTGTGTGTGTGTCACTGTGTGTGTCACTGTGTGTGTGTCACTGTGTGTGTGTGTGTGTCACTGTGTGTGTGTCACTGTGTGTGTGTGTGGGTCACTGTGTGTGTCACTGTGTGTGTGTCACTGTGTGTGTGTCACTGTGTGTGTGTGTCACTGTGTGTGTGTGTGTGTCACTGTGTGTGTGTCACTGTGTGTGTCACTGTGTGTGTGTCACTGTGTGTATGTGTGTCACTGTGTGTGTGTGTCACTGTGTGTGTGTGTGTCAGTGTGTGTGTGTCACTGTGTGTGTGTCACTGTGTGTGTGTGTCACTGTGTCACTGTGTGTGTGTCACTGTGTGTGTGTCACTGTGTGTGTGTGTCACTGTGTCACTGGGTGTCAGTGTGTGTCAGTGTGTGTGTGTCAGTGTGTGTGTGTCACTGTGTGTGTGTCACTGTGTGTGTCACTGTGTGTGTGTCAGTGTGTGTGTCACTGTGCGTGTGTCACTGTGCGTGTCACTGGGTGTCAGTGTGTGTCACAGTGTGTGTGTCACTGGGTGTCACTGGGTGTCAGTGTGTGTCACTATGTGTGGGTGTCACTATGTGTGGGTGTCACTGTGTGTGTGTGTCACTGTGTGTGTGTGTCACTGTGTGATGGGAGCGGTGGAGCAACGGTTAGCGCTACAAACCCGACGACCCGAGTTCAAATCCCGCTCACGGCCAACAACAACATCTGAACCGATCTTGGGCCTCCCCGAGGTCGACTCAGCCTTAACAATGCGTACCCGGTGCAGCCGTGCGAATTAAGTATCGCCACTGGAGAGACAAAGGCGGCCGGGCGTGGTGATGGCAACCCACCCCTCGTGTGCCGTGCCGGCCTTCACAGGGGCTCACTAACAGCACTTGCCGCAACAGTCTGTGAAGCCTACACGGGGGAACTTTGTCTTTGTATGTCTGTGCGCGTGTGTGTGTGTCTGTGCGTGTGTGCGTGTGTGTCTGTGCGCGTGTGTCTGTGCGCGTGTGTCTGTGTGGCTGCGTGTCTGTGCGTGCGTGTCTGTGCGTGCGTGTCTGTGCGTGCGTGTCTGTGCGTGCGTGTCTGTGCGCGTGTGTCTGTGTGGCTGCGTGTCTGTGTGGCTGCGTGTCTGTGCGTGCGTGTCTGTGCGTGTGTGTCTGTGCGCGTGTGTCTGTGCGCGTGTGTGTGTCTGTCCGTGTGTGTGTGTGGGTGCGTGTCTGTGCGTGTGTGTCTGTGCGTGTGTGTCTGTGCGCGTGTGTCTGTGTGGCTGCGTGTGTGTGTCTTGCGTGTGTGTCTGTGCGTGTGTGTCTGTGCGTGTGTGTCTGTGCGTGTGTGTCTGTCCGTGTGTGTCTGTGCGTGTGTGTCTGTGCGCGTGTGTCCGTGTGTGTGTGTGGCTGCGTGTGTGTGTAAAGACCTCTCCTATAAAAAGGCGTTTTGCCTCATCCCCTATTTATAGTTTCCCGTGACCACCGATTGGGTCTGAGTCACGACCCCCACAGAAATACACAAAGACAAATATCCCCCGCGTAGCCTCTACGAGACTGCCGGGGCAAGTGCTGATAACGAATCGCAGCAGCAACAGCTACGAGGTCCGGCACCGTGGCCGGAGGCGATGCTCCCAAGCAGCGCTGACGTGGGTGGGCAGTGGCCAACACGTGAAGGTGGCACTCGTCACGCACGAAGCGGCTTGCCGCACGCAGGTGACCCACAATGCCCTGCTCGCTGCTGATCTCGCAAAGGACCCTGGCCCCTAAGCGAGTGCGGGGCCTGTAGCGTGATGTTATAAAGGGGCCCTAATAAATAAAAACACTTAAATATTAAACACACACAGAAATGTGTCACTTGCATAGTAGAGTGATTGTATTGTTTAATTTTCTATACAGCCAGATAATACAACACATCTCTAACCTTAAACACCCAGTCGTTCGTAAAAGTTGAAGGCGGTATAGTACTATAGTCATAGAGCAAGTGCAGAATCACTGAACCGGAATTGATAGCTTGAAAGCATTTAGCGCGGGGCCCTTCAAAGTGTAGCTACATATGTAGTATCTACAACATGTGTAGTAGCTACTACATATATGTAGTACAACATATATGTAGCTACTCTTGCTACGAGGAGTATCCGCCACTGGACACTCATCATCACCGCGCGGCGCTTTCAGATGCGCGACTTCTGCGGCCGTCTGGAACGCCTCTGGCTTCCGTCGTTAGGAAGAAGCCGCTGGAGCTGTCCACTTTCAAATCATCGTCGTCTCGACTAACACACGCATTGCTCGACTAACACACGCATCGTCTCGACTAACACACGCATCGTCTCGACTAACACACGCATCGCTCGACTAACACACGCATCGTCTCGACTAACACACGCATCGCTCGACTAACACACGCATCGTCTCGACTAACACACAAATCGTCTCGACTAACACACGCATCGTCTCGACTAACACACGCATTGCTCTAGAAGAGCTCGTTGTTGCTTAGTTTGTTGTCCTGGGCCCTGCACCTCCGACAAGCGTGGTTGGCTACGTACGGCGCGAAAGAAGTCCCGCGGACTGTGCACACGTCACGCGAGTTTAAGGCACAGTCGACCTAGGGGAGGCCCAGGACCGGTTCACGTTTCCGTCGCTCGTGGCCCTGACTCGAACTCGGGTCGCCGAGGTTTGCGGCGCAGAACCTTTCCGCCGTTCCGACTGACGCATGAATACACAAAGACAAAGATCCCCCGGGTAGCCTCTAACATGCTGTTGGGCAAGTGCTGATAGCGAGTAGCACCTATGAAGGCCGGCATGGCACACGAGGGGGTGGATGGCCAACACCACCCCCGGCCGCCTTTGTCTCCCCAGTGGTGATGTGTACACATCGTATTGGGTACTTATTTGAGGCCGAGCCGACCTAGAGGACATCCACATATGCACACACGTATACGTACGCGTGCAACTGGGACGTGTTGAACAATCATCAGGCAAGTGCGGTGTGTGATGGTGCAATCTGCATTCGGGTCGTGACGACTGCAGTCTTTGGAAACTCTGTGGTGTAAGTAAGTCGACTCTACTCTAGAGACATTAGTTACTCTACTCTAGAGATATTAGTTACTCTACTCTAGAGGTGTAAGTTAGTCTCTTCTACTATCGGTGTCTTTGTGTATACATGCGTGTGTGTATACGTGCGTGTATACGTGTGTGTACGTGTGTGTATACGTGTGTGTCTATTTGTGTGTATTTGTGTGTGTGTGTGTATTTGTGTGTGTGTGTATTTGTGTGTGTATTTGTGTGTGTGTGTATACGTGTGTGTGTGTATACGTGTGTGTGAGTTCTTACAGTGGCGTAAGCTACCTCGTTTAATTTTAAATCAGGTAACTGGACACCCGGTCTGGAGCGGGGGGGGGGGAAGTGGGGGGGGGGGGACGTCCCCCCCTCCCCTCTCCGCACCGCGATGGACCCGGAGGGAGGGTGAGGGTTCATGGTGGTGAGTGTTTGGTGATAATGGATCAGGGTGAGGGTTCATGGCGGTGAGTGTTTGGTGATAATGGATCAGGGTGAGGGTTCATGGTGGTGAGTGTTTGGTGATAATGGATCAGGGTGAGGGTTCATGGTGGTGAGTGTTTGGTGATAATGGATCAGGGTGAGGGTTCATGGTGGTGAGTGTTTGGTGATAATGGATCAGGGTGAGGGTTCATGGTGGTGAGTGTTTGGTGATAATGGATCAGAGTGAGGGTTCATGGTGGTGAGTGTTTGGTGATAATGGATCAGAGTGAGGGTTCATGGTGGTGAGTGTTTGGTGATAATGGATCAGAGTGAGGGTTCATGGTGGTGAGTGTTTGGTGATAATGGATCAGAGTGAGGGTTCATGGTGGTGAGTGTTTGGTGATAATGGATCAGAGTGAGGGTTCATGGTGGTGAGTGTTTGGTGATAATGGATCAAGGTGAGGGTTCATGGTGGTGAGTGTTTGGTGATAATGGATGTGGGTGAGGGTTCATGGTGGTGAGTGTTTGGTGATAATGGATCAGGATGAGGGTTCATGGTGGTGAGTGTTTGGTGATAATGGATCAAGGTGAGGGTTCATGGTGGTGAGTGTTTGGTGATAATGGATGTGGGTGAGGGTTCATGGTGGTGAGTGTTTGGTGATAATGGATCAGAGTGAGGGTTCATGGTGGTGAGTGTTTGGTGATAATGGATCAGAGTGAGGGTTCATGGTGGTGAGTGTTTGGTGATAATGGATCAGGGTGAGGGTTCATGGTGGTGAGTGTTTGGTGATAATGGATCAGAGTGAGGGTTCATGGTGGTGAGTGTTTGGTGATAATGGATCAGAGTGAGGGTTCATGGTGGTGAGTGTTTGGTGATAATGGATCAGAGTGAGGGTTCATGGTGGTGAGTGTTTGGTGATAATGGATCAGAGTGAGGGTTCATGGTGGTGAGTGTTTGGTGATAATGGATCAAGGTGAGGGTTCATGGTGGTGAGTGTTTGGTGATAATGGATGTGGGTGAGGGTTCATGGTGGTGAGTGTTTGGTAATAATGGATCAGGATGAGGGTTCATGGTGGTGAGTGTTTGGTGATAATGGATGTGGGTGAGGGTTCATGGTGGTGAGTGTTTGGTGATAATGGATCAGAGTGAGGGTTCATGGTGGTGAGTGTTTGGTGATAATGGATCAGGGTGAGGGTTCATGGTGGTGAGTGTTTGGTGATAATGGATCAGAGTGAGGGTTCATGGTGGTGAGTGTTTGGTGATAATGGATGTGGGTGAGGGTTCATGGTGGTGAGTGTTTGGTGATAATGGATCAGAGTGAGGGTTCATGGTGGTGAGTGTTTAGTGATAATGGATCAAGGTGAGGGTTCATGGTGGTGAGTGTTTGGTGATAATGGATCAGGGTGAGGGTTCATGGTGGTGAGTGTTTGGTGATAATGGATCAGGGTGAGGGTTCATGGTGGTGAGTGTTTGGTGATAATGGATCAAGGTGAGGGTTCATGGTGGTGAGTGTTTGGTGATAATGGATCAGGGTGAGGGTTCATGGTGGTGAGTGTTTGGTGATAATGGATCAAGGTGAGGGTTCATGGTGGTGAGTGTTTGGTGATAGTGAACGTCACGTGGGTCATCAGCGCCGTGATCTCGGCAGTGAACTTGATGGACCACGGCGCTGTCCGGGTCAAGGGAGTGTCGCAGTGCGTGCGCCCCTCCCCCATGGAGACCCGTAGACTCGGATAGAGACCCACAGACTCACACAGAGGCCCATATACTTACACAGAGACCCGTAGACTCGCAAAGACACACGTAGACTCGCATGGAGACCTGTAGACTCAGATAGAGACCCATGGTCTCAGAGTCCCATATACTCACAGAGACCCACAGACTCACACAGAGACCCATAGACTTCGAGACCCATATACTCAGAGACCCATAGACTTCGAGACCCATATACTCAGAGCCTCATAGACTCAGAGCCTCATAGACTCAGAGCCTCATAGACTCAGAGGCCCATAGACTTAGAGCCTCATCGACTCTGAGGCCCATAGACTCAGAGCCTCATAGACTCAGAGGCCCATAGACTCAGAGCCAACATAGACTCAGAGGCCCATAGACTCAGAGGTCCACAGACTCAGAACCTCATAGATTCAGAGGCCCATAGACTCAGAGCCTCATAGACTCAGAGCCTCATAGACTCAGAGACCCATAGACTCAGAACCTCATAGACTCAGAGACCCATAGACTCAGAGCCTCATAAACTCAGAGGCCCATAGACTCAGAGCCTCATAGACTCAGAGGCCCATAGACTCAGAGACCCATAGACTCAGAGACTCATAGACTCAGAGGCCCATAGACTCAGAGACCCATAGACTCAGAGGCCCATAGACTCAGAGCCTCATAGACTCAGAGACCCATAGACTCAGAGACCCATAGACTAACACAGAGGCCTCATAGACTCAGAGACCCATAGACTAACACAGAGGCCTCATAGACTCAGAGACCCATAGACTAACAGAGGCCCATAGACTCAGAGACCCATAGACTCAGAGACCCATAGACTCAGAGGCCTCAGACTCAGAGACCCATAGACTCAGAGACCCATAGACTCAGAGCCTGATAGACTCAGAGCCTCATAGACTCAGAGGGCCATAGACTCAGAGACCCATAGACTCAGAGACCCATAGACTCAGAGACCCATAGACTCAGAGACCCATAGACTCAGAGCCTCATAGACTCAGAGACCCATAGACTCAGAGCCTCATAGACTCAGAGCCTCATAGACTCAGAGCCTCATAGACTCAGAGGCCCATAGACTCAGAGACCCATAGACTCAGAGACCCATAGACTCAGAGCCTCATAGACTCAGAAACCCATAGACTCAGAGACCCATAGACTCAGAGCCTCATAGACTCAGAGACCCATAGACTCAGAGGCCCATAGACTCAGAGACCCATAGACTCAGAGACCCATAGACTCAGAGCCTCATAGACTCAGAGCCTCATAGACTCAGAGCCTCATAGACTCAGAGACCCATAGACTCAGAGCCTCATAGACTCAGAGACCCATAGACTCAGAGACCCATAGACTCATAGACCCAGAGCCTCATAGACTCAGAGCCTCATAGACTCAGAGCCTCATAGACTCAGAGCCTCATGGCCAAACGTCCCAATGTCCCAGCAGCCTCCTGGCGAGGAGGCTCGAAGCGCAGTGAGGCCTCCATGCGTCGCTGGTGTCACTCGGTAAAGTCAAAACCCGCACGCGCGTGTGTGTGTGTAGGTGTATGCACACGTGTGTGTGTAGGTGTGTGTACGCGTGTGTGTGTACGTGTGTGTGTGCACACGTGTGTGTAGGTGTACCCATGTGTGTTTGTGGTGTCGGCACGTGTCGGGGCAAGCCTACGTGCTATAAATGTCCACGTGACGACGACGATGATGATAAGCCACTTCGTTGAGCTGTCATTTGTGATGGGTGTCCGCGTGTGGGTACACACGTGTTAGAGATACACGCGTGTAGATGCGTGTGTGTGGGTACACACGTGTTATAGATACACGTGTGTGGGTATACACGTGTTATAAATACACGTGTGTGTGTGGGTACACGCGTGTTATAGATACACGTGTGTGTGTGGGTACACGCGTGTTATAGATACACGTGTGTGTGTGGTAGCACGCGTGTTATAGATACACGTGTGTGTGTGGTAGAACGCGTGTGGGTGCGCACACGCGTGCATTGCAGCCGTGACTCACCGTCGGCCGAACTTCCTTGACTCCCGAATCCTCCGCAGTGCATGCCGGGCACCGGGTGCCAACCCAGGCCGCCCGAGGTGGCCAGCGAGCCCTTGTCAGCCGCGTGGACGAACCACGGCGAGCCGCCACCGCCACCGCCACCGCCACCGCCGACTCCGGGCGTGGACGACGAGGACGAGGGACAGGAGGAGGAGGAGGAGTTGGACGACGAGGACATCGCGACGTCTTGAGGAGGCTGCAGGTGGTGGTCTGACGGGGCTGAGGTCTCCAGCACGGACGACCCGTACACTCTCCTCGTGTGCTGCTGCTGCTGCTGTAGCGTTAGGTGATGTCCCTGCTGCTGCTGCTGCTGCGTGTGATGATGATGATGGAGTTGATGATGATGCTGCTGCTGCTGCAGTTGATGCTGATGTTGGAGAAGCTGCTGCTGATGATGATGCTGGTGATGCTGCTGCTGCTGTAGAAGAACGTCATTCGACTGAACTCGAATTTGCCCCGACGATTGCTGCTCACCTGGCGAGCTCATCCCCATCTCGGCCGAGTGAGGAGGAGCGCCGCCCACACCGCCGGCGGATGACGACGACGATTGCGGCGGGAGAGGAGGAGGTGGAGGAGGAAGGGCAGAAGAAGAAGATGACGATGCCGACAAAGACGACGCTCCGGCGGCGGCGGCGGGAGCAGCGGCAGCAGGAGGAGGAGGAGCGCCGCCGGGAGGGCCTCCGCCCGGCGGTGGCTGCCCCCCCGCCGCCAGCGCCACGGAGGAGATGACGCCGTCGATGGCGCCGGGGTCCGGGCAGAACTCGAGGAGGGGCGAGGCGTCGCTGGGCGGCGACAGGCTCTGGATGCCGCTGTCGAGGGACGCCAGCAGCAGGTCGCTCTGCTTGTCCCCCAACGCCGGCAGGTCCGGGTGGCCCGAGGCCCAACCGCCGGGGGACGAGGTGCAGGCCTCCGGGCCGGGCGCCGCCGCCGACGCGGCCGACGGCGGCGGCGGCGGCGCTGACGACAACGACGACGACGATGCAGACTGCGTGATCTGGGAGGACGTTGAAGCGGACGAATCGCCGCCACCACCGCCCCCGCCACGAGGAGTCGCCGTGTTTCTGAGACCCGGACTGCAATTCTGTGACGCCGGTGTCGATGTGGCTGCTGCTGCTGCTGCCGTTGAAGTTGTGGCTACGGTACCAGCAGCGCCGCCGCCGCCGTGACTGATGATGTTGTTGTTGTTTTTCCTTCGGCCACGACCCCTGCCTCTCCCTCTCCCCGTGGTCACGATCTCGGATCCTCCTCGTCCGGACGACGTCCCAATCCCACCGCTGGCACCACCTCCTCCTCCACCTCCTCCACCGCCACCACCGCCACCACCGCCACCACCGCCACCACCGCCACCACCGCCACCAGCAGCAGCAGCAGCAAGTGCCGCTGGAGCTCGCTCACCGGGCGAGGAGAGAACTCCCCCGCCGGCGTCGCCGTGGTGAGTGGGCGGCGTGTGAGCGTTGCCGGCTTCCTCCTGCTGGTGAGCCGCCGTCGGGGTCGTGGCGGTGCCACCGTGAGCCGGAGACTCGGTCTCCACGGCGCACGACAGCGGCCCAAAGTCTCCGCCGAGGGCCTCCTGCTCTCCTCTGCCTTTCCCATCGCCCGACGGCGTCCCTCCACCGCCGCCGCCGCCGCCGGCCTGCTGCTGCTGCTGCTGCTGCTGCCGCTTGCCGTAGGTGACGTTGAGGCTGGGCGCCCCGAGGCTGGCGATCATGTTCTGGCACGCCGTGGACAGAGCGGCCAGGCAGCTCTGCCCGAAAGACGACGACATTGCACCTCCTGCCGCTCCACCACCTCCACCCGCTCCTCCGCCCGCTGCCGCCGTTCCGCCGCCTCCGTTGCCGCCGCCGGCGATCGCCGCGGCGTCCTTGCCGCCGGCGTCCCCGAGCGCCAGCGCCCCCAGGGCGAGCGTGCCGCCAAACTTGCCGCCGGGGGGCGCGGCGTGCGGCACGGCCCTGCAGCCGTGCGGCGCCATCGCCACACCGGCCTGCGCGCCCGGGTAGCACG
The DNA here is from genome assembly GCF_015708825.2 of Lethenteron reissneri. Taxonomy (NCBI): domain Eukaryota; kingdom Metazoa; phylum Chordata; class Hyperoartia; order Petromyzontiformes; family Petromyzontidae; genus Lethenteron; species Lethenteron reissneri. The sequence goes on along the minus strand of NC_083806.1, from coordinate 12,081,161 downwards.
CGCCGCCCTGCTGCTGCTGCTGCATATTCCTTAAGTGCGGCGAGCCGCGCAGCATTGCAAACTCAAGCTGCTGCTGGTGCTGTTGCTTGCTGCTGGTGGTGGTGATGGTGATGTTGCTGATGTTGTTGTTGATGTTGTTGATGTTGTTGTTGGTGGTGGTGGTGGTGTGCCGCGTACAGGCTGGGACTCATCTTGCTGGGGATGCACATCTCACTGTGCATCATCGCCGACAGCGGCCCCATCTGTGGCATGAACTGCTGCTGCTGCTGATGCTGTTGCATGCGGAGGCTCTCCAGACTCAGCTGACCGCAGCGGCTGCTCTGCATTTGCTGCTCCAGCTGCTGCTGCTGCTGCTGCCCAAAGTGGAGGTTGGACAGGCCTGCCGGTAAGACAGACCCCCCAAGCAGCTGATGCTGCTGCTGCTGCTGAGCATACAGCTGCTGCTGCTGAATGGAGTCGCACACAACCCCACCGATAGCGCCTCCGCCGTTGCTGCCACCACCGCCGTTGTTACCCACGCCGGCGCCTCCGTGCACTCCGGCTTTGGCCGATTCGGCCAAGAGCAGCTTCCCCTTGCGGGGCAGCATGTCACTGGGCAGGGGCCACGGCCGGCCCTGGAAGCCGTGCTGGGTCAGCCCGTTGTTGTTGTTGACGTTGTTGTTGTTGATGTTGTTGTTGTGCTGCGCCTGCTGCTCCGGAAGCGACGACGCCGCCGCCGGTGGCTGAGGAGGTGCAGGAGGTGCAGCAGGCGGAGGAGGGGTGAGCGTCGGGTAGACGGCGCCGCAGTGAGCGCCGGCCGTGCCGCTCGCCAGCTTCTGCTTGCGGAAACCGAAACCCAGCCCAGCAGCAGCAGCCGCAGCCACCTGCTGCTGCTGCTGGTGCTGAGAGTGTGGATGTTGAGGATGCTGCTGCTGATGGTGAGGGTGATGGTGGGCCGACGGACTTAACCGCGCCGGGAACGCGGAGTGAGAAAGGGGCGGCACAGCCTCGCCGTACGCCGAAGGCTGCTGCTGCTGCTGATGGTGTTGGTGGTGGTGAGGGTGAGGGTGGTGGGGAGGGTGGTGGTGAGCCGGGTGGTGAGCCGGGTGGTGAGGTGGCGGCGCCACCCCCGAGGCGAGCCACGGGCCCTGCTCCCCGACAACGCCGTGCGGGTAGAACTCCGAGCGTGCCCTTTTGGCCGCATGTCCAAAATGCTGCTGCTGCTGCAAGTGCATGTGCTGCTGCTGCTGCTGTTGACTCTGCTGCTGCTGCTGCGGGTATTCGGCGAGGTGCGTGTGTAACGCGTCCACCCCTCCCCTGGGCGGGTGGTACAGGCCCCCCACGCCGCCCCGCATCCTCAGCGCGCTGTGAGGAGCAGGCGGCCCCCCCCGCTCGTACTGCACCAGCTGCTGGTGCAGCAGCGGCGCCCGGCTGGGAGCTCCGAAGAGATACGAGGACGAATCCTGCTGCTGCTGCTGCTGCTGCTGCGTGTTTTGGTGAAGTGCATTCAACTGCTGCTGCTGCTGATGATGATGATGTTCGTAGGCGGTCACATCAGTCCAAGCGGCCGCGGGAATCATCTCCCTACCGCCACCGCCGGCGCCACCGCCTCCTCCTCCTCCTGCCACCGACGACGTGGAGCTCACCGGAGCGTTGGCCGCAGCGGCGGCGGCAGCAGCAGCCGCAGCAGCAGCCGCCGCTGCCTTGCCCTTCCGGGGCCTGCCCCTGCCCTGGGTGGGAGGCGCGGGGGCAGCCGGGGCCGCGGGGAAATGCCCTTGGCCATCGTTCATGTCAAAGGCGGGAGGTGGCGGTTGCTGCTGCTGCTGCTGTTGCTGTTGCTGCTGCTGCTGTTGTTGCTGCTGCTGTTGTTGCTGCTGCTGCTGCTGCAGCTGCAGCTCTGCAGGACCCACGGTGGCACCGGGACCAGGGCCCTGAGCCTGGTTCGCGGCCGGGCCCGGGGTCGAACCGGGCCCCGGGAAGGCCGGCGCGACGGAGATGGAGCCAAACTCGTCGTAGACGGAGGATTCGTGGGGGAACGCCGCGCCATAGCCGCCCGGCTGCGCCCCGCCCCTGGAGAACAGCAGGCCCTGCTGCTGCTGCTGTTGCTGCTGCTGTTGCTGCTGCTGTTGCTCAGTAAGACCCCCTTCAAAAGCGTTCATTATGGGTTCATAATGGTCACCGATAGCCGACATGTACCCCGAAAACAGCGGCCCCTGCTGCTGCTGCGGCTGCTGCGGTTGCGGCTGGATCCCAAAATATTCAGCGTTGACGCAGGAAGTGGCGGGCATGGAGGCGAACTCGTAGCCACCGGGGTTGGGGGCGGCCAGGGGGCTCGGGTACGAATCTGCCGGCAGCCGCCCCTCGCCCATCGCCCACACGTGCTGCTGCTGCTGTTGTTGTTGCTGCTGCTGTTGTTGTTGTTGTTGATGCTGCTGCTGCTGTTGTTGTTGGATGCCGATGTACTCGGTGCCATGTGGCTGGCCATGGTGAACCCAAGCCTCGTGAGGGCTGGGGCCCAACGTCCACGAATCGGCGACGCTCATTTTTGTAAACTCCCCCTGGGCGCCGGCGCTGCCACTCGCAGGCGACTCTCAAAGCGGACGCAGGCCCCGCAGGGCCCGGACGACGAGGAGGATGGCGCTGCTGCTACTGCTGCTGCTGTTGTTGATGCTGCTGCTGCTACTGCTGCTGCTGCCGCAGGCCCTGGCCACCATGCTGAGGCTACGGGCGCGCACACACACACGTACACACACACATACATAGACACACATACACACACACATACATAGACACGTACACACACACACATACATAGACACGTACACACACACATACATACACACACATACATACTCACACACACATACACACACACACATACTCACACACACATACACACATACACACATACATACATACACACACACATATACATACACACATACACACATACACACATACATACACACATACACACATACATACATACACACACACATACATACAACAACAACAACCGCCATTCGCCACTAAGTGGTGGTGACGTCACCACGACGCTTGTGCCAGGCCATGTGCACCTTGAGGCCACGTGAAGTGTCGAACGCCCGCTGGCAGGAGGTCACGGAGCAGACCCAGGTGCCACGGGTCGACTGACCGAGATGACCGAGATGACTGGCTGATGCACCACCTGTGCCCCCTACTGTACCAACTTGCTGTGCTTTAGCAACCCGGCGCTCCGCTCGTTGTTGTGAGCGTCGCTCCTCCGCCCTCCGTTGTTGTTGGAGGGCGACTGCCTCCAACTGCCCAGTAGCGTCCTTCACGAGCCTCCTCCACTGAGGCCGATCTTGACACCGCTGGTACCAGTCATCGGCAAGTCCACTCAGCTCCACGTCCTCCTGTACCACATCACTCCATCTCTTCTCTAGCCCGTGCCGCGCCCGTCTAGCCCCCTCGATCCGGCCGAACAAAAGCTGTTTAGGCATGCGGTGGCTGGGCATGCGGGCTACATGACCCAGCCAACGCAGCCTTGCCTGCCGGAGGAGCTCACTGATGGGACTTTTCCCAGATCTTTCAAGGATTTGTGAGCTCCTCACACAATCCAGCCTGGTTAAACCCAGGATGGATCGTAGGCAGGCCAGCCTAAATGTTTCCAACCGGCGAAGATGCTCCACCAGGGGGGTCCACGTCTCGCAAGCGTAGAGAAGGGAGGGAATGACCGTGGCCGAGAAGACCTGAAGCTTCGTGCGGAGCGACAGACCAGGTAGCTTCCACACAGCGTTACGCAACCGATGAAAAGATATTGCCGCTCGACTGATTCGGAGTGAGACCTCTGCTGTTAAACTGGAGCCGGTCATAAGCACACTGCCCAGGTATGGGAAACTCTCCACTCTCTCCACTACTTCCCCATCACCGATTGGGAGTTGTGGGGGTGGAGTGGCCGATGGTACAAAATACCCAAGCAGGTGCTTAGTTTTGGTGGGGCTGATGGTAAGGCCCCACCTCTTAGTGGCACGCTCCAGTCTCAGCAGCAGCGTCTCCAACTCCTCTTCTGAATGAGCAGCTATTACCAAATCATCGGCATACATAACGTGGTTGACCAATAGGGAGCCATCCCTTGATCGCACCCGGGCGTCGATCAGCCTCCCATTATATCTGTACCAAATGGAAATTCCCCCGGTACAGCTATCAAAGGCTTCACGAACTATGCAGTCAAAATAGATGTTAAATAAAGTGGTAGCCAGAGGACATCCCTGTCGCACCCCAAGGTGTACAGGGAAAGGCTCTGACTCCCGGCCACGTAGTTTTACCCGGGCCCGCTCACCATCATGAAGGTCCTTAATGATCGTGAGCAGAGGGTCAGGGACTCCGAAAGCACGAAGAACCCAGAGCCCAGGCCTACTGATGGTATCATAGGCTTTGACCAGGTCAATAAAGCAGAGATGTAGGTCTTGTAGGAATTCCCTATACCTCTGCTGTAGCAGACGGACAGAAAATATGGCATCTGTGCAGGACCGCCCTTTCCTGAAACCGCATTGGGGCTCCGCAAGCCTCTCCTCAGCGTGCCTAGCAAGGCGATGTTGAATAATCCTTGCCAGGACCTTTCCCGGCACACTGAGGAGTGAGATGTCCCTGTAGTTGTTACAGTCTGTGCGGTCCCCCTTCTTAAAGAGGGGGACCACCAGGGCATCCTTCCAATCCTGCGGAACCCGTCCAGTGGTCCAGACTGTTGTTATGATGTCATATAGGGCAGTCTGTGCACAAACGCCACCCTCCCTCAGCATTTTGCTTGGGAGATCATCTCTGCCCAGTGCCTTTTCTGGTCTCAGACTCACACACACATACACACATACACACACACGCATACACACACATGCACACACACGCACACACACGCACACACACACGCACACACACACGCACACATACACACACACATACACACACACACATACACACACACATACACACACACACATACACACACACACATACACACATACGCACACACATACGCACATACACACACACACATACACACAATACACACACACACATACACACAATACACATACACACACATACACACACACACATACACACACACACATACACACACACGCACATACACACATACATACACACATACACACACACAGATACACACACGCACATACACACACGCACATACACACACACATACACACACATACACACACACATACACACACATACACACACACAATACACACGCACATACACACACATACACACACACATACACATACACACACACATACACACACACAGATACACACACACATACACACACGCACATACACACATACATACACACATACACACACACATACACACACACAGATACACACACATACACACACACAATACACACACACATACACACATACACACACACATACACACATACACACACACAGATACACACACATACACACACACACAGATACATACACATACACACACACATACACACACACACACAGACACACACACATACACACACACACATACACACACACACAGACATACACACACACATACACACACATACACACACACACACACATACACACACATACACACAACAACAACAACAACAACCGCCATTCGCCACTAAGTGGCGGTGACGTCACCACGATGCTTGTGCCAGGCCAAGTGCACCTTGAGGCCACGTGAAGTGTCGAAAGCCCGCTGGCAGGAGGTCACGGGGCAGACCCAGGTGCCACTGGTCGACTGACCGAGATGACCGAGATGACTGGCTGATGCACCACCTGTGCCCCCTACTGTGCCAACTTGCTGTGCTTTAGCCACCCGGCGCTCCGCTCGTTGTTGTGAGCGTCGCTCCTCCGCCCTCCGTTGTTGTTGGAGGGCGACTGCCTCCAACTGCCCAGTAGCGTCCTTCACGAGCCTCCTCCACTGAGGCCGATCTTGACACCGCTGGTACCAGTCATCGGCAAGTCCACTCAGCTCCACGTCCTCCTGTACCACATCACTCCATCTCTTCTCCAGCCCGTGCCGCGCCCGTCTAGCCCCCTCGATCCGGCCGAACAAAAGCTGTTTAGGCATGCGGTGGCTGGGCATGCGGGCTACATGACCCAGCCAACGCAGCCTTGCCTGCCGGAGGAGCTCACTGATGGGACTTTGCCCAGATCTTTCAAGGATTTGTGAGCTCCTCACACAATCCAGCCTGGTTAAACCCAGGATGGATCGTAGGCAGGCCAGCCTAAATGTTTCCAACCGGCGAAGATGCTCCACCAGGGGGGTCCACGTCTCGCAAGCGTAGAGAAGGGAGGGAATGACCGTGGCCGAGAAGACCTGAAGCTTCGTGCGGAGCGACAGACCAGGTAGCTTCCACACAGCGTTACGCAACCGATGAAAAGATATTGCCGCTCGACTGATTCGGAGTGAGACCTCTGCTGATAGACTGGAGCCGGTCATAAGCATACTGCCCAGGTATGGGAAACTCTCCACTCTCTCCACAACTGCCCCATCACCAATTGGGAGTTGTGGGGGTGGAGTGTCCGATGGTACAAAATACCCAGGCAGGTGCTTGGTTTTGGTGGGGCTGATGGTAAGGCCCCACCTCTTAGTGGCACGCTCCAGTCTCAGCAACAGCGCCTCCAACTCCTCTTCTGAATGAGCAGCTATTACCAAATCATCGGCATACATAACGTGGTTGACCAATAGGGAGCCATCCCTTGATCGCACCCGGGCGTCGATCAGCCTCCCATTATATCTGTACCAAACGGAAATTCCCCCGGTACAGCTATTGAAGGCTTCACGAACTACGCGGTCAAAATAGATGTTAAATAATGTGGGAGCCAGAGGACATCCCTGTCGCACCCCAAGGTCCGGCAAAACAACCTCCTACCTCCTCGCGGTGCCGGACGGGCAACACTGTCGTGGACATTGCTGTGGGGGGAGGGCCAATGCCCATTGGCCTCTCCCCTCATGGCGTCTGTGACCACCACAGTGGCTAAACGGGGGCTCTGGACGGGTGTGAGGGGCTGGTAACCCCTCCACCTTCAATTCATTACCACTAAACCACGAATTAAACATAAACCTGTAACAAATAAGCTTGTGCCGGAGGCCCCGGGGGGTCAGGCTTTTATGACGTCTCCTGGCCAAACCCCATTTGGCGGAGCCAGGAGATTGAATTTTCACCCTCGGGGCTCCTCCAGAAACAACAAAAAACCATTGCGGATGGCCACGTGGAATGTTCGAACGCTCACTGCGGAGGAGAGGCTGCCACTCCTCTGTCGGGAGCTGGACCGGTACCGCCTGGATCTCTGTGGCATTCAGGAGGTCCGGTGGACCGGTTCTGGCTCCTGCCACCATGAGGGGTGGACAGTCCTCTACTCGGGGCAGGAGACTGCCAAACAACAGGGTGTGGCTCTTCTTCTGAACAAAAGAATGAAGGGGGCGTGGGAGCGTGGCGGTGAGGTGTGGGAAGCTGTAAGCCCCAGGATACTTTGGGCTCGCCTTCCCATCAACCAGAGGCGAGGAGTGGTGGTCGTGGTTACTTATGCCCCCACCGAAGACGAACATCCGTGGAGGGATGCAAGCAAAGCCGATGAGTCAGACGCTTTCTATGACCTCCTGTCACAGGTGCTGGCTAAAGTGGCCACTCGGGACAGAGTCATCTTGTTGGGTGACTTCAATGCCCGAGTTGGTCATGATGCTGACACCTGGTCTGGAGTGATTGGAAGGCATGGGCCAGATCAGCTCACACACATACACACACATACACACACACAGACACACACACATACACACACACACAGACATACACACACACATACACACATACACACACACACAGATACACACACAACGTGCGTGCGTCTTCAGTGGCTCACGCTGCTGCTGGTGCACATGGCCTGCCACGGAATCAACTCGACAGAGTGAAAGTCTCTACAGCCCCCCCAGCCTCTCTCTCTCTTACCTCTCGCTCGCTCTCTCTCCGTCTGTGTGTGTGTCTGTGTGTATGTCTCTCTCTCTGTCTCTCTCTCTGTCTCTGTGTATGTCTCTCTGTGTGTGTCTCTCTGTGTCTCTCTCTGTCTCTCTCTCCGTCTCTGTGTATGTCTCTGTGCGTGTATCTGTGTCTCTCTGTGTGTCTCTCTGTCGCACAGAGCGGGTGACTATTTGGGGTTAACCGTTGCCCCCCCCCCCTCTCTCAGGACGTGAAGCGGCTGCTGCTGCCCGGAGAAAACCCCCACACCGCGCGTGGGGTTCGGGGGGGAGCAGGGGGGTGGGGGGGGGGGTGGGAGCAGGGGTGCGTGGGTGGGGGTGGTGGGAGCGGAGGTGGGAGCAGGGTGGGTGGGAACAGGGGTGGGGGGTGGGAACAGGGGTGGGTGGGTGGGAGTAGAAATCTCCGCGGTTCAGAATCTCCGGCCACAGCAGCAGCAGCGAAGTGACCCCCCCCCCCTGCGCCAGGGCTGGTTGTTCGTCTCCCACGACACAACGCGGCGAGACGTCGTCCCGCGCCGCTCGGTGTCGTTTGAGACGAAACTAAAACAAAGTTGTCGCTTCTTTGCTGTTGTTGTTGTTGTGTGTGGTGACATTCTCAAGGCGAGCACGTGGTGTGGAATTCACGTTCCGGGGGGGGGGGGGGCAGCACACACTCTCACACACAAAGACAAGACACACGCACACAGACACAAACAAAGATCCCCGTGTAGCCTGAACAGACTGTAGGGGCAAGTGCTGTTAGCGAGCACCTATGAAGGCCGGAACGGTACACGAGGGGTGGGTGGACAGCACCACGCCCGACCGCCTTTGTCTCCCCAGTGGTGATGTTTACACGAGTCGAGTCACCCACGAGTCGAGTCACCCACGAGTTGAGTCACCCACGAGTTGAGTCACGAGTCGAGTCACCCACGAGTCGAGTCACCCACGAGTTGAGTCACCCATGAGTCGAGTCACCCACGAGTGAGTCACGAGTCGAGTCACCCACGAGTAGAGTTACCCACGAGTCGAGTCACCCACGAGTGAGTCACCCACGAGTCGAGTCACCCACGAGTCGAGTCACCCACGAGTTGAGTCACCCACGAGTTGAGTCACGAGGTTGAGTCACGAGTTGAGTCACGAGTTGAGTCACCCACGAGTTGAGTCACCCACGAGTTGAGTCACGAGTTGAGTCAACCCACGAGTCGAGTCACCCACGAGTAGAGTCACCCACGAGTAGAGTCACCCACGAGTCTGAGTCACCCACGAGTCGAGTCACCCACGAGTCGAGTCACCCACGAGTCGAGTCACCCACGAGTCGAGTCACCCACGAGTCGAGTCACCCACGAGTTGAGTCGCCCACGAGTGAGTCACCCACGAGTTGAGTCACCCACGAGTTGAGTCAACCCACGAGTTGAGTCACCCACGAGTTGAGTCACGAGTTGAGTCACCCACGAGTCGAGTCACCCACGAGTAGAGTCACCCACGAGTAGAGTCACCCACGAGTTGAGTCACCCACGAGTCGAGTCACCCACGAGTCGAGTCACCCACGAGTCGAGTCACCCACGAGTCGAGTCACCCACAAGTTGAGTCACCCACGAGTTGAGTCACCCACAAGTGCCGCTACCGGTCGAGGCACGAAGCGACTTTGACCAAAGACAAAGCTCCCCCAGCCTTGGCCACGCTTTTCGTGGTGGGCCAAGTGCTGCCGGCGCTGTGGCACACGAGGGGGGCTGGGTGGCCCACACTACGAGTACACACACACAGGTACACACACAGGTACACACACACAGGTACACACACACAGGTACACACACACAGGTACACACACACAGGTACACACACACACACAGGTACACACACACACACACAGGTACACACACACACACAGGTACACACACACACAGGTACACACACACGGGTACACACACACACACACAGGCACACACACACACAGGTACACACACACACACAGGTACACACACACGGGTATACACACACACACGGGTACACACACACACAGGCACACACACACACACAAAGACAAAGATCCCCCGTATAGCCTTAACAATCTGTAGGGGCAAGTGCTGTTAGCGAGCACCTATGAAGGCCGGCACGGCACACGAGGGGGTGGGTGGCCAGCACCACGCCCGACCGCCTTTGTCTCCCCAGTGGCGATGTTTACACACCGCACCGGGTACTCATTTGAGGCTGAGTCGACCTAGGGGAGACCCAGGACCGGTTCAGATAATCGTCACTGGTGTTTGGCCGTGAGCGGGAATCGAACCCGTGTCGCCAGGTTCATAGCGCAGCGCGCTAAACCGCTACACACACACGAGAACACACACACAGGTACACACACACACGGGTACACACACAGGTACACACACACAGGTACAACACACACACGGCTACACACACACACACACGATACACACACACAACGGTCACACACACACAACGGTCACACACACACACACACGTGTACACACACACGGTCACACACACACACACACACGAGTACACACACGGGTACACACACACACACGGGTACACACACGGGTACACACACACGGGTATACACACACACACACAGGCACACACACACACACGGTACACACACACACACGGGTACACACACACGGGTACACACACACGGGTACACACGGTCACACACACATACACGGGTACACACACATACACGGGTACATACACACACACGGTCACACACACACACGGGTACCACAACACACGGTACACACACACGGTCACACAACACACGGGTACACACACACACACGGGCACACACACACACGGGTACACACACACACGGGTACACACACACACACGGTACACACACAACACGGGCACACACACACACGGGTACACACACAAACACACGGGTACACACACACACACACAGGGTACACACACACACACGGTACACACACACACGGGTACACAACACACACGGGTAACACACACACATGGTACACACACACAGGTACACCCACACAGCACGGGTACACACACACACACACACGGGTAACACACACAACACGGGTACACACACACGCACGGGTACACACAACCACACGGGTACACCACACACACACAGGTACACCACACACACACAGGTACACAACACACACACGGGTACACACACACACGGGTACAGACACACACACGGGTACAGACACACACACACACGGGTATACACACACAGACACGCACACTCTGGCGAGATGTACACGGACACACGCAGAGGCAGGCGGTACACGCCCGGGTAGTCACAACAAAGACGGCGCAATAGGCACACAGACACGCACTGGCACGACCTGACAGATACACACACACGCGTGCACACACACACGCACACACACACGTGGACACACACACACGTGCACACACACGCACGTGCGCACACACGCGCGTGCACGCACACACGTGCACACACACACGTGCACACACGTGCACACACGTGCACGCACGTGCACGCACGTGCACGCACGTGCACGCACGTGCACGCACGTGCACGCACGTGCACGCACGCACGTGGACACACGCACGTGGACACACACGCGCACACACGTGCACACACATACGTGCACACACGTGCACACACACACGTGCACACACGCACACACGTGCACACACACGTGCACGTCAATCGCACAGGGGGGCGCGCACTCACGTGTGCGCGCGCGCGTGGTTCGAGTTGTCCGCGGCCTCGTGCATCGTCGCCGCCACCACCACCACCATCGTCGTCGTCGTGGAGATTTAAAAACAAAAGAGGTGAAATGTTACGAATCTTTAGCATCCAACTTGTCCGTGCGAGTCGGGGGCCGCGCTCGGGCGAGGCGGTGTGAGCGGCGGGTGGACGGTGGGACGGGTGGGCAGGGTGAGAGGTAACAGGTGAGAGGCAGGGAAAGAGGTAAAGAGAGAGGGAAGAGGTAACAGGTAAAGAGGTAAGGGACAGGTTAAGGGGCAGGTGAGAGGTAAGGGACAGGGTGAGAGGCAGGTGAGAGAGGTAAGGGACAGGATCAGAGGCAGGTGAGAGAGGTAACAGGGTAAGGGGCAAGGTAAGAGAGGTAAGGGGCAGGTAACAGGTGAGAGAGGCAAGGGTAAGAGGCAGGTGAGAAGAGGCAAGGGGCAGGGTAAGTCCTCTCCGGAGGTGCACCGAGGAGGTAGAATCCACGTGGCTGCTGCTGCTGCTGCTCAAGTCGACGTCCACTCCCCCCGCCCACGCGTTCGCTCCTCGCGAGTTCCCCGGTCACATCCTTCAACTACTGACGCCTTCGTAGCCACCACGTGCTGCTGCTGGTGGTGCTGGTGGTTGTTGTTGTTGTTGTGGTTATCCCGAGCCCACGCCGTCTCTCTCCACCGCTCTCCCCGCGTGTCTCTTTCTCTCTCTGCCTCTCCCAGTGAGTCAGGGAGATGAGGAGGGAGGGTCGAGAGAGAGAAGCCGCACGGACTCCGAAGCAGACGCGACCATCACCATCATCATCACCATCTATCATCACAAAGCGCTTCATTTCCTCCATCATTGTGAGGCATCACCACCATCACCACCAGCGGCACGCTCCTCTGTCGGCAGTCGAGATGAAGACGACGATGGCGAGAGTTGTGTCTTCACCGAAACTCCCTCGGGTCGTCTGTGTCTCGCATCTCTCCTCCTCCTCACATCGCTCCCTCTCCTCCTCACTCGCTCCCTCTCGCTCGCTCGCCCCCTCTCCCTTCTCCTCTCCTCCCTCCTCGCTCGCTTCTCTCACTCGGCGCCCCTCCGCGTGTCCCGGCGCGCCAACTTGAGAGTCCCCGCTCGCTCGCACTCACCGCCGCCGCCGCCGCGGTGCCTCTCGACTTGTCGAGGAATGCGGCTCGGAGAGTGGCGGCCTCCTCCTCCTCGTCCTCCTCGTCCCCCTCCTCGTCCTCCTCGTGCCCTGAACACTCTCCACGGCTGAGCCGCCAGACTAAGCCACGACGCGATGCGGCCGCTTCGACTGCAGTCAGCGTGCGCGTCGCCTGTGTGCGCGACGGACTGCCTGTGCGTGTGTGTCACCTGTGTGCGTGTGTGTCACCTGTGTGCGTGTGCGTCGACTGTGTGCGTGGGTGTCACCTTTGTGCGTGTTGTGCAGACGCACGCTGACTGTGTGTGTGTGTGCAGGCGTTGCGCACTGACACCGCTGGCGTGAACAACTCCCCGCGTGTGCCGTGCAGCACAGCCGAGACGTGGGGGGGGGGAGGGTGTGCGTGTGTGGTGCGTGGTGGGAGGGGTGGGTGGGATTGTGGTGGGGGGTGGAGGAGGAGCAAGGGAGAGTGTGCGTGTGTGGGAAAGTGTGTGTGTATGTGTGGGAGAGTGTGTATGTGTGTGTGTGGAATAGTGTGTGGGTGTGTGTGTGGGAGTGTGTGTGGGAGTGTGTGTGTGTGGGAGTGTGTGTGTGTGGGAGAGAGTGTGTGTGTGTGTGTGTTGGAGTGTGTGTGTGGGAGAGTGTGTGTGTGTTGGAGTGTGTGTGTGTGTGAGAGTGTGTGTGTGTGTGGCGGTGATCGCGATGCGCTACGAACCCGGCGACCCGAGTTGGATTCCAGGGCTCAGTGGGACTGGCGGCGATGATTATTGTCTGAGTGGGGGTCTGGGCCTCCCCTAGGTCGACTCAGCAAGGGCGTGTGAGCTGTGGAGGAGACGCGTGCGTGTGTGTAGGGGTGGCCTTCATTGGTGCTCGCGAACAACACTTGCCCGAGCTGCCTGCCAAAGGCTACACGGGGGATCTTTGTAGCGGTGGCAGTAGTCTCGGCGCGCTGCGCTACGAACGGTCCTGGGCCTCCCCTAGGTTACTCGGTCGCAAAATGTGTACCTGCTGCGATGTATAAAAATCTTCACTGGGAAGACAAAGGCCGTGGTGCTTGCCACCACCCACCTCCCTCGTGTGCCCACAGTGCCGGGCCTTCACAGGCACTGCTACTCGCTCACAGCACTTGCCCCAACAGTTCTGTTAAAGCCTACACGGGGGATCTTTGTCTTTGTTGTTAGGGGTGGCGGTGGGGGGTATGAGATAGGAGAGTGCGATGGGGAGGGGAAGTGTGTGTGGGGTGTGGGGTGAGTGTGTGGGGGGTATGTGTGTGTGTGGGTAGTGTGTTGTGTGGGGTGTGTGTGTGTGGGTGTGTGTGTGGTGTGTGTGTGTGGGGTGTGTGTCTGTGTGTGGGGTGTGTGTTGTGGGGGGTGTGTGTGTGGGTTGTCTGTGTGTGGATGAGTGTGGTGTAGGGTGAGTGTGTGTGGGTGTGTGGTGTGTGGTGGTGAGTGTGTGTGGTGTGTGTGTGTGGTGGGGTGTCTGTGTGTGGGGTGTGTGTGGGGGGGTGTGTGTGAGTGTGGGTGTCTGTGTGTGGGGTGAGCATGTGTGTGTGGGGTTTGTGTGTGGTGTGTGCGTGTGATGTCTGTGTGTGGGATGTGTGTGGAGCGGTGGCGCAGTGGTTAGCGCTACGCTGCGCTACTAACCCGGTGACCACAGCAGTGACAATTATCTGAACCGGTCCTGGGCCTCCCCTGGGACGACTCAGCCTCAAATGAGTACCTGGTGCAATGTGTAGTAAACATCGCCACTGGGGAGAACAAAGGCGGTCGGGCGTGGTGTTGGCCACCCAGCCCCTGGTGTGCTGTTCTGGCCTTAATAGGCGCTGCTACTCGCTAACAGCACTTGCCCCCACAGTGTGTGAAGGCTACACGGGGAGCGTGTGTGTGAGATATGGGAGTGCGTGTGTGTGGGGTGTGTGAGATGGAATATGTGTGGGGTGTGTGTGAGAGATGGGAGTGTGCGTGTGGAGTGTGTGTGTGATGGGGGAGTGTGTGTGTGTGGGGTGTGTGTGTGAGAGATGGGAGTGTGTGTGGGGGGTTGTATGTGTGAGAGATGGGGGAGTGTGTGTGCGGGGTGTGTGTGTGGGGGGGGGAGTGTGTGTGTGGGGTGTGTGTGTGTGGAATGTGTGTGTGTGGGGGTGTGTGTGTGTGGGAGATGGTGGAGTGTGTGTGTGTGGGGGGGAGTGTGTGTGTGGGGTGTGTGTGTGTGTGGGGGAGTGTGTGTGGAATGGGGAGGGGAGTGTTGCGGAGAGAGAAGGGAGGGAGGGGGGAGTGTGAAGTGAGGAGGAGGGGGGGTGTAAGGGGGGGTGTGGAAGAACGCTATCAGTGTGGGGAGTGTGTTGTGGCGAGGGAGGGTGTGTGTGTGATGGTGTGTGTGTGATAGTGTGTGTGTGTGATGGTGTGTGTGTGAGATGGTGTGTGATGGTGTGTGTGTGTGATGGTGTATGTGAGGGTATGTATGTGATGGTGTGTGTGATGGTGTGTGTGCGTGATGGTGTATGTGAGGGTGTGTGTGTGTGATGGTATGTGTGTGTGATGTGGTGTGTGTATGATGGTGTGTTGTGTGATAGTGTGTGTGTGTGTGAGGGTGTGTGTGCCGTGATGGTGTGTGTGTGTGATGGTGTGTGTATGATGGTGTGTGTGTGTGATGTGGTGTGTGTATGATGGTGTGTGTGTGTGATGTGGTGTTTGTATGATGGTGTGTGTGCGTGATGGTGTGTGTGTGATGGTGTGTGTGTGATGGTATGTGTGTGTAATGTGGTGTGTGTATGATGGTGTGTGTGTGTGTGATGGTGTGTGTGTGTGTGATGGTGGTGTGTGTATGATGGTGTGTGTGTGATGTGGTGGTGTGATGTGGTGTGTGCTGTATGATGGTGTGTGTGTGATGTGGTATGTTGTGTATGATGGTGTGTGTGTGTGATGGTATGTGTGTGTTGTGTGGTGTGATGTGGTGTGTGTGTATGATGTGGTGTGTGTGATGGTATGTGGTGTGTAGATGGTGGTGTGTGTATGATGTGGTGTGTGTATGGATGGTTGTGTGTGTGTGATTGTGGTGGTGTATGATTGTTGTGTGTATGAATGGGTTGTGGGTGTGGTGATGGTAATGGGGTGTGGATGGTGTGTGATGGTGTTATGTGTGGGATGGTATGTGGTGTGGATGGTGTTGTGATGGTATAGTGTGTGTGATGGTGTGTGATAGTGTGTGTGTGTGAGATGGTGTGTGATGGTGTGTGTATGATGGTGTGGTGTGTGTGATGGTGTGTGTGATGGTGTGGTGTGATGGGGTGTGTATGATGGTGTGTGGTGGGTGTGATGGTGTGTGTGTGTATGATGGTGGTGTGTGTGTGTGTGATGTGGTGTGTGTGTGATGGTGTGTGGTGGTGTGATGGTGTGTGTGTGTGTGTGTAGCGGTTAGCGCTACGCCTGCACTATAACGAATCCGGCCGACCCGAGTTCGAGTTCCTGCTCACGGCCAACACCAAATTACGATTATCTGAACCGGTGCTGGGCTTCCCCTGGGGCGACTCAGCCTCAAATTAGTACCTGGTGCGGTGTGTAAACATCGCCACTAGGGAGACAAGGCGGTCGGCGTGGTGCTGGCCACCCTCTCGTGTGCCGTGCCGGCCTTCATAGGTGCTGCTACTCGCTCAGCACTTGCCCCAACAGTCTAAGGCAACCCACGGGATTTTTGTTTTGTATATGAGGGTGTGATGGAGTATGTGAAGGTATATATGTGATGGTGTGTGTGATGGTGTGTGTGTGATGGTGTGTACCTGGTGCGATGTGTAAACATCGCCACTAGGGAGACAAAGGCGGTCGGGCGTGGTGCTGTCCACCCACCCCCTCGTGTCCCGTTCCGGCCTTCATAGGTGCTCGCTAACAGCACTTGCCCCTACAGTCTGTTAAGGCTACATGGGGGATCTTTGTCTTTTGTGTGATGGTGAGGATTCCTGTTCACGACCCACAAAAGTGACGGCGAATATCGGACCCGGGTCTGGCCCTCCCCTCGTTCAACTCGGCCTTAAACCCTGCTGCGGTGTACAAACAATCAACGTTGGGGAGACAAAGGCGGCCGGGCGTGGGTGCCGTACCGGCCTTCCTATAGGTGCTGCTCCTCGCGACCAACACTTGCCCCCCAACAGTTCTGTTGAAAGCTACACGGGGACCTTTGTCTGTGTGGGAGTGCGGCGTTCGTAGCTCGCGCGCTCAGCCACGAACCCGGCGACCTCAGTGACGATTATCTGAACCGGTCCTGGCCCTCCCCTAGGTCGACTCAGCCTCAAACTAGTACCCGGCGCAGTGTGTAGTAAACATCGTCACTGGGGAGACAAAGGCGGCCGGGCGCGTTGCTGGCCACCCACCCCCTCGTGTGTCACAGTGGCGGCAGCCTTCGACAGGCACTGCTACTCGCTACTGACAGCACTTGCCCCAGCAGTCTGTCGCAGGCTACACGGTGGTGGGGGGATCTTTGTCTTGCATTGTCCAGCGATTCGTTTCCAGGGCGGCTGCGAGAAGGGATTGAAGCTCCAAACTCCGCACAGACCGACTCAGGAATCCGTCGCTCTGCCGGCCCTGCTGGCCACCATCGCAGCCAGGCGGGCTGGGGCGGGCGCGACCCGGTCCTACCCCCCCTAGGTCGACTCGGCCTCAAACGAGTAGCTGGTGCAGCAGTGTGTAGTGAACATCGACAAACTGGGGAGACAAAGGCGGCCGGGCGTGGGTGCTGACCACCCAACTCCCTCATGTGCCCCAGCAGATTGTGCAGAGGCTTTGTGGGGCATCTGTGGTGTCGTCTTTTTGCACGTTAGTGTGGGTCTCTGCAGCGTGAGTGTGTGGGGTCCTCTGCACGTGAGTGTGTGGGTCTCTGCACGTGAGTGTGTGGGTCCTCTGCACGTGATGTGTGTGGGTCTCTGCACGTGAGTCTGTGGGTCTCTGCACGTGAGTGTGTGAGTCTCTGCACGTGAGAGTGTGAGTCTCTGCACGTGAGTGTGTGGGTCTCTGCACGTGAGTGTGTGGGTCTCTGCACGTGAGAGTGTGAGTCTCTGCACGTGAGTGTGTGGGTCTCTGCACGTGAGTGTGTGGGTCTCTGCACGTGAGTGTGTGGGTCTCTGCACGTGAGTGTGTGGGTCTCTGCACGTGAGAGTGTGGGTCTCTGCACGTGGGTGTGTGAGTTTCTGCACGTGAGAGTGTGGGTCTCTGCACGTGAGTGTGTGAGTCTCTGCACGTGAGTGTGTGGGTCTCTGCACGTGAGTGTGTGGGTCTCTGCACGTGAGTGTGTGAGTCTCTGCACGTGGGTGTGGGTCTCTGCACGTGAGTGTGTGGGTCTCTGCACGTGAGTGTGTGGGTCTCTGCACGTGAGTGTGTGAGTCTCTGCACGTGAGTGTGTGGGTCTCTGCACGTGAGTGTGTGAGTCTCTGCACGTGAGAGTGTGGGTCTCTGCACGTGAGTGTGAGTCCTCTGCACGTGAGTGTGTGAGTCTCTGCACGTGAGTGTGTGGGTCTCTGCACGTGAGTGTGTGGGTCTCTGCACGTGAGTGTGTGGGTCTCTGCACGTGAGTGTGTGGGTCTCTGCACGTGAGTGTGTGAGTCTCTGCACGTGAGTGTGTGAGTCTCTGCACGTGAGTGCGTGGGTCTCTCTGCACGTGAGTGTGTGGGTCTCTGCACGTGAGTGTGTGGGTCTCTGCACGTGAGTGTGTGGGTCTCTGCACGTGAGTGTGAGTCTCTGCACGTGAGTGTGTGAGTCTCTGCACGTGAGTGTGGGTCTCTGCACGTGAGTGTGTGGGTCTCTGCACGTGAGTGTGTGGGTCTCTGCACGTGAGTGTGTGAGTCTCTGCACGTGAGTGTGTGGGTCTCTGCACGTGAGTGTGTGAGTCTCTGCACGTGAGTGTGTGGGTCTCTGCACGTGAGTGTGTGAGTCTCTGCACGTGAGTGTGTGAGTCTCTGCACGTGAGTGTGTGAGTCTCTGCACGTGAGTGTGTGGGTCTCTGCACGTTAGTGTGTGGGTCTCTGCACGTGAGTGTGTGGGTCTCTGCACGTGAGTGTGTGAGTCTCTGCACGTGAGTGTGTGGGTCTCTGCACGGGAGTGTGTGGGTCTCTGCACGTGAGTGTGTGGGTCTCTGCACGTGAGTGTGGGTCTTCTGCACGTGTGTGTGTGGGTCTCTGCACGTGAGTGTGAGTCTCTGCACGTGAGTGTGTGGGTCTCTGCACGTGAGTGTGTGGGTCTCTGCACGTGAGTGTGGGTCTCTGCAAGTGAGTGTGTGGGTCTCTGCACGTGAGTGTGTGGGTCTCTGCACGTGAGTGTGTGGGTCTCTGCACGTGAGTGTGAGTCTCTGCACGTGAGTGTGTGGGTCTCTTGCACGTGAGTGGTGTGAGTCTCTGCACGTGATGTGTGTGGGTCTCTGCACGTGAGAGTGTGGGTCTCTGCACGTGAGTGTGTGGGTCTCTGCACGTTAAGTGTGTGGGTCTCTGCACGTGAGAGTGTGGGTCTCTGCACGTGGATGTGTGGGTCTCTGCACGTGAGTGTGTGGGTCTCTGCACGTGAGTGTGTGGGTCCTCTGCACGTGAGAGTGTGGGTCTCTGCACGTGAGTGTGTGAGTCTCTGCACGTGAGTGTGTGGGTCTCTGCACGTGAGTGTGTGGGTCTCTGCACGTGAGTGTGTGGGTCTCTGCACGTGAGTGTGTGAGTCTCTGCACGTGAGTGTGTGGGTCTCTGCACGTGAGTGTGTGGGTCTCTGCACGTGAGTGTGTGGGTCTCTGCACGTGAGTGTGTGGGTCTCTGCACGTGAGTGTGTGGGTCTCTGCACGTGAGTGTGTGGGTCCTCTGCACGTGAGTGTGTGGGTCTCTGCACGTGAGTGTGTGGGTCTCTGCACGTGAGTGTGTGGGTCTCTGCACGTGAGTGTGTGAGTCTCTGCACGTGAGTGTGTGGGTCTCTGCACGTGAGTGTGTGGGTCTCTGCACGTGAGTGTGTGAGTCTCTGCACGTGTGGGTCTCTGCACGTGAGTGTGTGAGTCTCTGCACGTGAGTGTGGGTCTCTGCACATGAGTGTGTGGGTCTCTGCACGCGAGTGTGTGAGTCTCTGCACGCGAGTGTGTGGGTCTCTGCACGTGAGTTGTGGGTCTCTGCACGTGAGTGTGTGGGTCTCTGCACGTGAGTGTGTGAGTCTCTGCACGTGAGTGTGTGAGTCTCTGCACGTGAGAGTGTGGGTCTCTGCACGTGAGTGTGTGAGTCTCTGCACGTGAGAGTGTGGGTCTCTGCACGTGAGTGTGTGAGTCTCTGCACGTGAGTGTGTGAGTCTCTGCACGTGAGAGTGTGGGTCTCTGCACGTGAGTGTGTGAGTCTCTGCACGTGAGTGTGTGGGTCTCTGCACGTGAGTGTGTGGGTCTCTGCACGTGAGTGTGTGGGTCTCTGCACGTGAGTGTGTGGGTCTCTGCACGTGTGTGTGTGGGTCTCTGCACGTGAGTGTGTGGGTCTCTGCACGTGAGTGTGTGGGTCTCTGCACGTGAGTGTGTAGGTCTCTGCACGTGAGTGTGTGGGTCTCTGCACGTGAGTGTGTGGGTCTCTGCACGTGAGTGTGTGAGTCTCTGCACGTGAGTGTGTGGGTCTCTGCACGTGAGTGTGTGGGTCTCTGCACGTGAGTGTGTGGGTCTCTGCACTTGAGTGTGTGGGTCTCTGCACGTGAGTGGTGTGGTCTCTGCACGTGTGTGTGTGGGTCTCTGCACGTGTGTGTGTGGGTCTCTGCACGTGGGAGTGTGGGTCTCTGCACGTGAGTGTGTGAGTCTCTGCACGTGTGTGTGTGAGTCTCTGCACGTGAGTGTGTGAGTCTCTGCACGTGAGTTTGTGGGTCTCTGCACGTGAGTGTGTGAATCTCTGCACGTGAGTGTGTGGGTCTCTGCACGTGAGTGTGTGAGGTCTCTGCACGTGAGTGTGTGAGTCTCTGCACGTGAGTGTGTGGGTCTCTGCACGTGAGTGTGTGGGTCTCTGCACGTGAGTGTGTGGGTCTCTGCACGTGAGTGTGTGGGTCTCTGCACGTGAGTGTGTGAGTCTCTGCACGTGAGTGTGTGGGTCTCTGCACGTGAGTGTGTGGGTCTCTGCACGTGAGTGTGTGGGTCTCTGCACGTGAGTGTGTGGGTCTCTGCACGTGAGTGTGTGGGTCTCTGCACGTGTGTGTGTGGGTCTCTGCACGTGTGTGTGTGGGTCTCTGCACGTGGGAGTGTGGGTCTCTGCACGTGAGTGTGTGAGTCTCTGCACGTGTGTGTGTGGGTCTCTGCACGTGGGAGTGTGGGTCTCTGCACGTGAGTGTGTGAGTCTCTGCACGTGTGTGTGTGAGTCTCTGCACGTGAGTGTGTGAGTCTCTGCACGTGAGTGTGTGGGTCTCTGCACGTGAGTGTGTGAATCTCTGCACGTGAGTGTGTGGGTCTCTGCACGTGAGTGTGTGAGTCTCTGCACGTGAGTGTGTGAGTCTCTGCACGTGAGTGTGTGGGTCTCTGCACGTGAGTGTGTGGGTCTCTGCACGTGAGTGTGTGGGTCTCTGCACGTGAGTGTGTGGGTCTCTGCACGTGAGTGTGTGGGTCTGCACGTGAGTGTGTGAGTCTCTGCACGTGAGTGTGTGGGTCTCTGCACGTGAGTGTGTGGGTCTCTGCACGTGAGTGTGTGGGTCTCTGCACGTGAGTGTGAGTCTCTGCACGTGAGTGTGTGAGTCTCTGCACGTGAGTGTGGGTCTCTGCACGTGAGTGTGTGGGTCTCTGCACGTGAGTGTGTGGGTCTCTGCACGTGAGTGTGTGAGTCTCTGCACGTGAGTGTGTGGGTCTCTGCACGTGAGTGTGTGAGTCTCTGCACGTGAGTGTGTGGGTCTCTGCACGTGAGTGTGTGAGTCTCTGCACGTGAGTGTGTGAGTCTCTGCACGTGAGTGTGTGAGTCTCTGCACGTGAGTGTGTGGGTCTCTGCACGTTAGTGTGTGGGTCTCTGCACGTGAGTGTGTGGGTCTCTGCACGTGAGTGTGTGAGTCTCTGCACGTGAGTGTGTGGGTCTCTGCACGTGAGTGTGTGGGTCTCTGCACGTGAGTGTGTGGGTCTCTGCACGTGATGTGTGGGTCTCTGCACGTGAGTGTGGGTCTCTGCACGTGAGTGTGTGGGTCTCTGCACGTGAGTGTGTGGGTCTCTGCACGTGAGTGTGGGTCTCTGCACGTGAGTGTGTGGGTCTCTGCACGTGAGTGTGTGGGTCTCTGCACGTGAGTGTGTGGGTCTCTGCACGTGAGTGTGAGGTCTCTGCACGTGAGTGTGTGGGTCTCTGCGTGAGTGTGTGAGTCTCTGCACGTGAGTGTGTGGGTCTCTGCACGTGAGAGTGTGAGTCTCTGCACGTGAGTGTGTGGGTCTCTGCACGTGAGTGTGTGGGTCTCTGCACGTGAGTGTGTGGGTCTCTGCACGTGAGTGTGTGGATCTCTGCACGTGAGTGTGTGGGTCTCTGCACGTGAGTGTGTGGGTCTCTGCACGTGAGAGTGTGGGTCTCTGCACGTGAGTGTGTGGGTCTCTGCACGTGAGTGTGTGGGTCTCTGCACGTGAGTGTGTGGGTCTCTGCACGTGAGTGTGTGGGTCTCTGCACGTGAGTGTGTGGGTCTCTGCACGTGAGTGTGTGAGTCTCTGCACGTGAGTGTGTGGGTCTCTGCACGTGAGTGTGTGGGTCTCTGCACGTGAGTGTGTGGGTCTCTGCACGTGAGTGTGTGGGTCTCTGCACGTGAGTGTGTGGGTCTCTGCACGTGAGTGTGTGGGTCTCTGCACGTGAGTGTGTGGGTCTCTGCACGTGAGTGTGTGGGTCTCTGCACGTGAGTGTGTGGGTCTCTGCACGTGAGTGTGTGAGTCTCTGCACGTGAGTGTGTGGGTCTCTGCACGTGAGTGTGTGGGTCTCTGCACGTGAGTGTGTGAGTCTCTGCACGTGTGGGTCTCTGCACGTGAGTGTGTGAGTCTCTGCACGTGAGTGTGGGTCTCTGCACATGAGTGTGTGGGTCTCTGCACGCGAGTGTGTGAGTCTCTGCACGCGAGTGTGTGGGTCTCTGCACGTGAGTTGTGGGTCTCTGCACGTGAGTGTGTGGGTCTCTGCACGTGAGTGTGTGAGTCTCTGCACGTGAGTGTGTGAGTCTCTGCACGTGAGAGTGTGGGTCTCTGCACGTGAGTGTGTGAGTCTCTGCACGTGAGAGTGTGGGTCTCTGCACGTGAGTGTGTGAGTCTCTGCACGTGAGTGTGTGAGTCTCTGCACGTGAGAGTGTGGGTCTCTGCACGTGAGTGTGTGAGTCTCTGCACGTGAGTGTGTGGGTCTCTGCACGTGAGTGTGTGGGTCTCTGCACGTGAGTGTGTGGGTCTCTGCACGTGAGTGTGTGGGTCTCTGCACGTGAGTGTGTGGGTCTCTGCACGTGTGTGTGTGGGTCTCTGCACGTGGGAGTGTGGGTCTCTGCACGTGAGTGTGTGGTTGAGTGTGTGAGTCTCTGCACGTGAGTGTGTGAGTCTCTGCACGTGAGTGTGTGAGTCTCTGCACGTGAGTGTGTGGGTCTCTGCACGTGAGTGTGTGGGTCTCTGCACGTGAGTGTGTGGGTCTCTGCACGTGAGTGTGTGGGTCTCTTGCACGTGAGTGTGTGGGTCTCTGCACGTGAGTGTGTGGGTCTCTGCACGTGAGTGTTGGGTCTCTGCACGTGAGTGTGTGGGTCTCTGCACGTGAGTGTGTGGGTCTCTGCACGTGAGTGTGTGAGTCTCTGCACGTGAGTGTGTGGGTCTCTGCACGTGAGTGTGTGGGTCTCTGCACGTGAGTGTGTGAGTCTCTGCACGTGTGGGTCTCTGCACGTGAGTGTGTGAGTCTCTGCACGTGAGTGTGGGTCTCTGCACATGAGTGTGTGGGTCTCTGCACGCGAGTGTGTGAGTCTCTGCACGCGAGTGTGTGGGTCTCTGCACGTGAGTTGTGGGTCTCTGCACGTGAGTGTGTGGGTCTCTGCACGTGAGTGTGTGAGTCTCTGCACGTGAGTGTGTGAGTCTCTGCACGTGAGAGTGTGGGTCTCTGCACGTGAGTGTGTGAGTCTCTGCACGTGAGAGTGTGGGTCTCTGCACGTGAGTGTGTGAGTCTCTGCACGTGAGTGTGTGAGTCTCTGCACGTGAGAGTGTGGGTCTCTGCACGTGAGTGTGTGAGTCTCTGCACGTGAGTGTGTGGGTCTCTGCACGTGAGTGTGTGGGTCTCTGCACGTGAGTGTGTGGGTCTCTGCACGTGAGTGTGTGGGTCTCTGCACGTGAGTGTGTGGGTCTCTGCACGTGTGTGTGTGGGTCTCTGCACGTGAGTGTGTGGGTCTCTGCACGTGAGTGTGTGGGTCTCTGCACGTGAGTGTGTAGGTCTCTGCACGTGAGTGTGTGGGTCTCTGCACGTGAGTGTGTGGGTCTCTGCACGTGAGTGTGTAGGTCTCTGCACGTGAGTGTGTGGGTCTCTGCACGTGAGTGTGTGGGTCTCTGCACGTGAGTGTGTGAGTCTCTGCACGTGAGTGTGTGGGTCTCTGCACGTGAGTGTGTGGGTCTCTGCACGTGAGTGTGTGGGTCTCTGCACTTGAGTGTGTGGGTCTCTGCACGTGAGTGTGTGGGTCTCTGCACGTGTGTGTGTGGGTCTCTGCACGTGTGTGTGTGGGTCTCTGCACGTGGGAGTGTGGGTCTCTGCACGTGAGTGTGTGAGTCTCTGCACGTGTGTGAGTCTCTGCACGTGAGTGTGTGAGTCTCTGCACGTGAGTTTGTGGGTCTCTGCACGTGAGTGTGTGAATCTCTGCACGTGAGTGTGTGGGTCTCTGCACGTGAGTGTGTGAGTCTCTGCACGTGAGTGTGTGAGTCTCTGCACGTGAGTGTGTGGGTCTCTGCACGTGAGTGTGTGGGTCTCTGCACGTGAGTGTGTGGGTCTCTGCACGTGAGTGTGTGGGTCTCTGCACGTGAGTGTGTGAGTCTCTGCACGTGAGTGTGTGGGTCTCTGCACGTGAGTGTGTGGGTCTCTGCACGTGAGTGTGTGGGTCTCTGCACGTGAGTGTGTGGGTCTCTGCACGTGAGTGTGTGGGTCTCTGCAGTGTGTGTGGGTCTCTGCACGTGTGTGTGTGGGTCTCTGCACGTGGGAGTGTGGGTCTCTGCACGTGAGTGTGTGAGTCTCTGCACGTGTGTGTGTGGGTCTCTGCACGTGGGAGTGTGGGTCTCTGCACGTGAGTGTGTGAGTCTCTGCACGTGTGTGTGTGAGTCTCTGCACGTGAGTGTGTGAGTCTCTGCACGTGAGTGTGTGGGTCTCTGCACGTGGGTGTGTGAGTCTCTGCACGTGAGTGTGTGGGTCTCTGCACGTGAGTGTGTGAGTCTCTGCACGTGAGTGTGTGAGTCTCTGCACGTGAGTGTGTGGGTCTCTGCACGTGAGTGTGTGGGTCTCTGCACGTGAGTGTGTGGGTCTCTGCACGTGAGTGTGTGGGTCTCTGCACGTGAGTGTGTGGGTCTGCACGTGAGTGTGTGAGTCTCTGCACGTGAGTGTGTGGGTCTCTGCACGTGAGTGTGTGGGTCTCTGCACGTGAGTGTGTGGGTCTCTGCACGTGAGTGTTGTGGGTCTCTGCACGTAAGTGTGTGAGTCTCTGCACGTGAGTGTGTGGGTCTCTGCACGTGAGTGTGTGGGTCTCTGCACGTGAGTGTGTGAGTCTCTGCACGTGAGTGTGTGGGTCTCTGCACGTGCGTGTGTGGGTCTCTGCACGTGAGTGTGTGGGTCTGCACGTGAGGCCTCCTGCCCCCCCCCTCCTCCCCTTTAGGTCGACTCAGCCTTAAATTGAGTACCTGGCCACGGGGAGACGGGGCAGTTGGTGGCCTTCCTGGGCGCATGCTAAAAGTCTCATGTTGGCTACGAGGGGTGATATTTGTGTTGTATACACACACGTGTGTACATACGTGTGCGTGTGTGTTGTATATCTAAGTGTGTGCGTGTGTGTGTTGTATATCTAAGTGTATGCGTGTGTGCGCGTGTTTGCAGAGAATGGGGTCTGTGGAGGAGAGGGAGGGGAGAGGGGGGGAGAGAGAGGGGGAGAGTTCGCGAGAGCGCGAAGGGAGGTGGACACGCCACGAAGGAGATGGAGCACACAAAGGGAGAGTTTGGGAGAGAGATGAATTTATACATTTGAAAAAAAAAAGACATAAAAATTACGAGCAAACTGAGCTCCCTAATTGGCGTTAAGAGAGAGGGAAACGGAGAGAGAGGAAAGAGAGAGGAAAGAGAGAGGAAAGAGAGAGGAAAGAGAGAGGAAAGAGAGAGGAAAGAGAGAGGAAAGAGAGAGGGGGGAGAGCTGCGGGGTGGGGGAACAAGTCTGGCGGGGATGGGGGTAGGGAGCGAGTGAAGGGAGAGGGGGGGGAGGATGGTGGGGGGGGCGTGGGGGGGGCGTGGGGGGAGGGGCTTGGGGGAGACACAAGAGGAAGAGATGGGTGGGGGGTAGGGCGCTGGCGGGGGGGGGATGGGAATAGCAGCGCGCATGCGCAGTGGCCAGCCCGACGTGGGCGCGCCAATTAGTGTTGAAGGCGCGCGGGGAGAGACGGGGGGAGGGGGCGGGGGGAGTGATGGGGGGAGGGGCGGGGAGTGATGGGGGGAGGGGCGGGGGGAGTGATGGGGGGAGGGGCGGGGAGTGATGGGGGGAGGGGCGGGGGGAGTGATGGGGGGAGGGGCGGGGAGTGATGGGGGGAGGGGCGGGGAGTGATGGGCAGGGGGGAGACTTTGGCCTTTGACTCCTCTTCTTTTTCTGAGCCCTTGCGCGTTTAATTATTCCCAAATAATCATGTTAGGACACACACACGCACAGACGCACACACGCACAGACGCACAGACGCACACACGCACAGACACACACACGCACGCGTGTCTGTGTGTGCGTGCGTCTAGAGGTAGTTACGTGCGCGGGTGAATGTGCGTGTGTGTGTGTGCGTCTGTGCAGTGTCGATTTTAACTGAACCGATCCTGGGCCTCCCCTACGTCGACTCGGCCTCAAATTAGTACCTGGTTGCGTGATTGTCTAAGCATCGCTACGAGGGAGACAAAGGCGGCCGGGCGTGGTGCTGCTCCCCCTCCAAACTCGTGAGCCGTGCCGGCCTTCATCGGTGCTACTCGCTAACAGCACTTGCCCCAACAGTTTGCTAAAGGCTACACGGGGGATCTTTGTATGTGTGGGGAGCGGTGGCGCAGTGGTGAGCGCACTTCGCTACGAACCCGGCCATCCGAGTTCGATTCCCGCTCGCGGCCCATAACAGTTGACGGCGAACATTTTAACCGGTCCTGAGGCATCCCCTAGGTCTACTCAGCCTCAAGCGAGTACCTGGTGTGTAAGAAAACATCGCCACGGGAGAGACAAAGGCGGCCGGGCGTGGTGCTGAGTCGGCCTGCATTGGTGGTCAGTGTTGATGTGCCATTGTCTTGGTGTGGGCTGGCATGGTTGTTATTGTTGTTGTCATTGCTGCCTTGCCCAAGATTGCTAAATCTGACTTACGTAACGCATTATTTATGAATATTTTCTCTCCGTTTCACCGCCGTCGCCTTGGATTGTTTGCTGTTGTAACGGTGCTGACGCCGTGTGAATAAAGAGCTTTACAGCTCTTCGGATTCCTCCTGAACTCTCAATCAAGATTCTGATTCTGACCATCACCGTGAGCCGCTTCATTAGCACGTGAGGGAATCTGCAAGCACGAAGGGTAACCCAGAGTCACCATTCTCTCTCTTGATGGTAACGTAGACCCTGGGCATCTCGGCAAAGCAGAGAAGGAACAGTTCCTGTTGGTATCCCCTGCAGGCCTCCAGCTGTAGCGGCTGGGCAAGAGAACAAGAAGATGATGATAATGGTGATGATGGTGGTGATGATGGTGGTGATGATGATGATGGTGATGATGATGGTGATGATGGTGGTGATGATGGTGATGATGGTGTTGATGGTGGTGATGATGATGGTGTTGATGGTGATGGTGATGATGGTGTTGATGATGGTGATGATGGTGTTGATGGTGTTGATGATGGTGGTGATGATGATGGTGATGATGATGGTGATGATGATGCTGCTGATGCTGCTGCTGCTGATGCTGCTGATGCTGCTGCTGATGATGATGCTGATGCTGCTGATGCTGCTGCATGCCTTGGTGGTTGTTGCTGCAATGGGCTGCAGGAGCATCACAACAGCAGCAGCAGCCGTCTCCCCTTCTTTAAACACACCACGAGGGGTGGACAACCTCCCTGTCGTCTCGGGCATCTCGCTCCAGATCCTCCAGAAGGCGTCCTCGTGGGCCGAGCAGTCGTGATGGTGCCATGCCGGGCAGTCTGCGCCCCACAGGCACCGCCTGCCCTGGGAAGTTCGCATCTCCTGCCCACCGCTTTGCCTGCCCTCAGGCTCGAGATGTTGACTACCTCGCCTGGTGTGCAGGAGGTCGTGGGTTCCATCACGACCCTGACGCCTGCTGCTGCTGTATATTTGGAGTTTGCGTGTCTCTCTCTCTCCCCGTGGTCGCGTGGATTTTTCTCCGGATCCTCCGATTTACTGGTTGATGGTGGTTGTTAGTTGTTGTTAGTGGTTGGTGGTGGTTGTTAGTTGTTGTTAGTTGTTAGTGGTTGGTGGTGGTGGTTGTTGATGGTGGTGGTGGTTGTTGGTGGTGGTGGAGAGTGGTTGTTAGTGGTGTTTGTTGTTGTTAGTGGTTGATGGTGGTGGTGGTTGTTAGTGGTGGTGGTTGTTAGTGGTGGTTGGTGGTGGTGGTTGTTGTTGATGGTGGTGGTGGTTGTTGTTGATGGTGGTGGTTGGTGGTGGTGGTTGTTGTTGGTGGTGGTGGTGGTTGTTAGTGGTGGTGGCTGGTGTTGGTGGTTGTTGTTGATGGTGGTGGTTGTTGGTGGTGGTGGTTGTTGTTGGTGGTGGTTGTTAGTGGTGGTGGTTGTTGTTGGTGGTGGTGGTTGTTGTTGGTGGTGGTGGTTGTTGTTGGTGGTGGTGGTTGTTGTTGGTGGTGGTTGTTGTTGGTGGTGGTTGTTAGTGGTGGTGGTTGTTAGTGGTGGTGGTTGTTGTTGGTGGTGGTGGTTGTTGTTGGTGGTGGTGGTTGTTGTTGGTGGTGGTTGTTGTTGTTGGTGGTGGTTGTTGTTGGTGGTGGTTGTTGTTGGTGGTGGTTGTTAGTGGTGGTGGCTGGTGTTGGTGGTGGTGGTTGTTGTTGATGGTGGTGGTTGTTGATGGTGGTGGTGGTGGTTGTTGTTGGTGGTGGTGGTTGTTGTTGGTGGTGGTGGTGGCTGGTGTTGGTGGTGGTGGAGAGTGGTGCAGGTTAAAGTCTCACCGCCGCTCGCGGTGTCGCGACCATTAGCGCCTAATGACGTCGCCAATTACAGCGCCGGGCCAGGGATCAAAGGGAGGGGCGGGGGGAGTAAGGGGGGGAGGGGGCGAGTAAGGGGGGGGGGGGGGGAGAAGGGGAGTAAGGGGGGTGTGAAGTGCGCCGCGTGACGCGCGCATTCACGTGCGTGCACCTGACCTGGCACAGGCCACGTGACACCACCAGACACCACCAGACACTCACCACGTGACACTCACCACCAGACACTCACCACCAGACACTCACCACGTGACACTCACCACCAGACACTCACCACGTGACACTCACCACAGACACTCACCACCAGACACTCACACGTGACACTTACCACCAGACACTCACCACCAGACACTCACCACGTGACACTCACCACCAGACACTCACCACCAGACACTCACCACGTGACACTCACCACCAGACACTCACCACCAGACACTCACCACGTGACACTCACCACCAGACACTCACCACCAGACACTCACCACGTGACACTTACCACCAGACACTCACCACCAGACACTCACCACGTGACACTTCACCACCAGACACTCACCACCAGACACTCACCACGTGACACTCACCACCAGACACTCACCACCAGACACTCACCACGTGACACTCACCACCAGACACTCACCACCAGACACTCACCACGTGACACTCACCACCAGACACTCACCACCAGACACTCACCACGTGACACTCACCACCAGACACTCACCACCAGACACTCACCACGTGACACTCACCACCAGACACTCACCACCAGACACTCACCACGTGACACTCACCACCAGACACTCACCACCAGACACTCACCACGTGACACTCACCACCAGACACTCACCACCAGACACTCACCACGTGACACTCACCACCAGACACTCACCACCAGACACTCACCACGTGACACTCACCACCAGACACTCACCACCAGACACTCACCACCAGACTCACCACCAGACTCACCACCAGACTCACCACCAGACTCACCACCAGACTCACCACCAGACACTCACCACGTGACACTCACCACCAGACACTCACCACCAGACACTCACCACGTGACACTCACCACCAGACACTCACCACCAGACACTCACCACGGGACACTCACCACCAGACACTCACCACGTGACACTCACCACCAGACGGACGTCACTCGAGGCTCGCCATTCGCCATCGAGTCCATCACTCTCCGCTCAAAAGAGACGGCACCCACCTACCTGGTGAGCGTCTCCTGAGTGGTGAGTGGTGAGTTTGTGGTGAGCGTCTCCTGGGTGGTGATTGGTGTGTTTGTGGTGAGCGTCTCCTGAGTGGTGAGTGGTGAGTTTGTGGTGAGCGTCTCCTGAGTGGTGAGTGGTGTGTTTGTGGTGAGCGTCTCCTGAGTGGTGAGTGGTGAGTTTGTGGTGAGCGTCTCCTGAGTGGTGAGTGGTGAGTTTGTGGTGAGCGTCTCCTGGGTGGAGAGTGGTGAGTTTGTGGTGAGCGTCTCCTGAGTGGTGAGTGGTGAGTTTGTGGTGAGCGTCTCCTGAGTGGTGAGTGGTGAGTTTGTGGTGAGCGTCTCCTGGGTGGTCAGTGGTGAGTTTGTGGTGAGCGTCTCCTGAGGTGGTGAGTGGTGAGTTTGTGGTGAGCGTCTCCTGAGTGGTGAGTGGTGAGTTTGTGGTGAGCGTCTCCTGGGTGGTGAGTGGTGAGTTTGTGGTGAGGGTCTCCTGAGTGGTGAGTGGTGAGTTTGTGGTGAGCGTCTCCTGGGTGGTCAGTGGTGAGTTTGTGGTGAGCGTCTCCTGAGTGGTGAGTGGTGAGTTTGTGGTGAGCGTCTCCTGAGTGGTGAGTGGTGAGTTTGTGGTGAGCGTCTCCTGGGTGGTGAGTGGTGAGTTTGTGGTGAGGGTCTCCTGAGTGGTGAGTGGTGAGTTTGTGGTGAGCGTCTCCTGAGTGGTGAGTGGTGAGTTTGTGGTGAGCGTCTCCTGAGTGGTGAGTGGTGAGTTTGTGGTGAGCGTCTCCTGAGTGGTGAGTGGTGGATTTGTGGTGAGGGTCTCCTGGGTGGTGAGTGGTGAGTTTGTGGTGAGGGTCTCCTGAGTGGTGAGTGGTGGGTTTGTGGTGAGGGTCTCCTGGGTGGTGAGTGGTGAGTTTGTGGTGAGCGTCTCCTGGGTGGTGAGTGGTGAGTTTGTGGTGAGGGTCTCCTGGGTGGTGAGTGGTGAGTTTGTGGTGAGCGTCTCCTGAGTGGTGAGTTTGTGGTGAGCTGTTAGTCTATCACGCAGGACAAGAAGGCAAAGGTCCCCCGTGTAGCCTGCAACAGACTTTTGGGGCAAGTGCTGTTAGTGAGCAGCACCTCTGAAGGCCGGCACTGTGGCACACACGGTGGGGAGTGTGGCCAGCACCACACTCGACCGCCTTTGTCTTCCCAATGCCGACGTTTACACACAAAGACAAAGCTCCCCCGTATAGCCTTCAACAAAATGTGGGGGCAGGTGCTGTTAGCGAGCAGCAGCACCTGTGAAGGTCGGCGTTGTGGCGCACGAGGAGGTGGGTGACCAGCACCACGCCCGGCCGCCTTTGTCTCTCTCATCGAGGAACATGCACAATGACCCCGTCAACCGGCCGGCGCACAATCGCCTTACCGCGCGGGGTGGCAACGTGGAACATTGATTTCCTCGGCGCGTGTCGGTCACGAGTCGGTGTGCTGCGAGCGGCAGCAAGGTCGCCGTGGCAGCTTCTCGAGAGGGAAGCGCCATCGAGGAAGGGCTCCGAGTGACGACGGCGTCTGGCGGAGAGGGACGCCGGGCGACTAAATAAATAAATAATGCCCCCGCCCAATGTGAGGTTGAGAGTCCGCGGGATCTGCGGTAAGTGTTGAACAGCGCTGGGTGTGAGTCAAGCTGTGGTGGACACTGAGAGTGGTGGACACTGCCAGTGGTGGACACTGAGAGTGGTGGACACTGCTGGGCGTGAGTCAAGCTGTGTGCCCAGGGTGGACGCTGAGAGTGGTGGATACTACCAGTGGTAGACACTGCCAGTGGTGGACACTGAGAGTGGTGGACACTGCTGGGCGTGAGTCAAGCTGTGTGCCCGTGGTGGACGCTGAGAGTGGTGGACACTGCCAGTGGTGGACACTGCCAGTGGTGGACACTGAGAGTGGTGGACACTGCTGGGTGTGAGTCAAGCCGTGTGCCCGTGGTGGACCCTGAGAGTGGTGGACACTACCAGTGGTGGACGCTGAGAGTGGTGGACACTGCTGGGCGTGAGTCAAGCCGTGTGCCCGTGGTGAACGCTGAGAGTGGTGGACACTACCAGTGGTGGACACTGAGAGTGGTGGACACTGCTGGGTGTGAGTCAAGCCGTGTGCCCGTGGTGAACGCTGAGAGTGGTGGACACTACCAGTGGTGGACGCTGAGAGTGGTGGACACTGCACGTGGTGGACACTGCACCACCATCGTCATCACCCATCTCCTGCTGGCGTTGTTTGTGTAGCGGACGCGGTTCAGGGCTTGTGAGCCGCCCCATGAGCTGATCATTAAACACCTTCAAGTGGACAAACACAAACAAACCAAAACCTCCCTCAATCTCTTAAACAGAGAGCGCGGGGAATGTTGCGCTCTAAGTTTCTTTACCGCGACTTGGCGAGGACTTTAACTGGACTGTGTGGAGTAGTCGTAGTAGTTAGTAATGGCAGTTGTATTTTATTCCGAAGCAGGTCCAGAATTTTACGAAACCCGTAATTCTTGCACCAGACCGCCCCCTGCTGGATCGCACTCACAACAGCACGAGGTCTCCGACACACAGACAAAGATCCCCCGTGTAGCCTTCACAGACCTGTGGGGCAAGTGCTGCTCGGGTGTAGCACCTTTGAAGGCCGGAACGACACACGAGGGAGGGTGGGTGGGTGGTTGCCACCACGCCCGGCCGCCTTTGTCTTCCCATTAATTGCGACGTTTATACACAACACAGCACGTACTAATTTGAGGCTGAGTCGACCAAGGGGAGGCTCAGAACCGGTTCAGATAACCGTCACCGGTGTTGGTGGCCGTGAGCGGGAATGGAATTCGGGCCCCGGGGTTCGTAGCGCAGCGTAGCGCGAACCACTGCGCTACCGCTCACCATAACGTCCCCGATATAGACTTGCAGCGCCACGGTGGCTAGGAGATGTTGACTACCTCGCCTGGTGTGCAGGAGGTCGTGGGTTCCATCCCGACCCTGACGCCTGCTGCTGTATATTTGGAGTTTGTGTTTCTCTCTCTCTCATCATCATCACGGTGGCTATGAGATGTTGACTACCTCGCCTGGTGTACAGGAGGTCGTGGGTTCGATCCCGACCCTGACGCCTGCTGCTGTATATTTGGAGTTTGTGTTTCTCTCTCTCTCATCATCATCACGGTGGCTAGGAGATGTTGACTACCTCGCCTGGTGTGCAGGAGGTCGTGGGTTCGATCCCGACCGTGACGCCTTCTGCTGCTGCATATTTGGAGTTTGCGTCTCTCTCCCCGTGGATGTTTCTCCGGGTCCTCCGTTTTTCCCCTCCACGATTAGAGTCAACGTCAGCCCCACGCGTTCAGAGTGTTTGGCTGCTGCTGTCAATGTCCACGTGGTGAGCCGCCACTTGGTCGGGCAGCCGCCATTCGTGGTGGCCAGGTGGCTTCTGAGAAAAGAGCTGCACGGCTCAGTGGGAATTAGCCTGGTAAAATATTAGTTATATATAAAGTTGAATCTTCATTTTGAAGCTTTCGTGACTGTAGGAATCCATACTCTTTGGTTCTTTCGGTAAAGTCACGTAGGTGATAATAATAAAAATAAAAAAGTGAAAACAACTAAATTAAATCACAATTTAGTTGTTTAAATTTTTTTATTGGTATTTCATTTTATTATTTTCACCACAAAACAAAATTGTGATTTTATTTAGTTGTTTTCACATTTTTATTTTATTTTATTAGTGTGGGGGGGGGTCACTTGTGCTCGTTGTGCGCCGCTCACGATGAGTTGAACGTCACCGACGGGAGACTTCGTGTGGCTCGATGAGCCCTCGGCTGCGATTTCAATCTCAAGGACTCTCACCGACTCCCTGCGCGGTGACGCCATCACGCACGATCCCCGTGCGTGCGTGATGACGTCACCAAACTGGCAACGACGGCGTAATCCACCCGGCTTGTACGAGGTGACGTAAACACGCTCGCTGTGCGTGCGTGATGACGTCACTAAAATAGCATCGGCGGTGTATCCTCCCCCCCCCCCGTTTGTACGCGGTGACGTCAGAACGCTCGCCGTGCGTGATGACGTCACCAAACTGGAATCGACGGCGTTAATACCCCACCTTGTACGCGATGACGCCATCACGCTTACGCGCTTACGTCGCATCGCCATGCGCCCGTCACTTTGCGCTCATTGAAAGTGAATTTAATTTAACTTTTCTTTCATTCGCGTCGAAGCGGACCTAAACGCGAGACTGTCAAACTTCACAATTTTAAGGACAACAACGCACGAGGTGCAGTAAGCTCGTCGCTTATCTACAGCGGGTGATGTTGGATAGGTGCGGGCGGCACACGTCGCGCGCGCGGTGTGAAGGCGGTGCGGTCCTCCGTCGTCGGCCGCTTTGGGCGCCTCGTTCCTGGTTGGCCGGCTAGGCGACGGCGAGGCTCCGTTACGGTGTTAGGCCTCGTGAGCTTCCTATGCGTTTGGTTTGCACAGGAATGGCTGTTCTGTTCAAGTTAGTTGCCAGCGATTAAGGACGCCTTCTAACTGATGCGTGTACGAAACAGCAATTCCCGGTAATAGGCATAACCAGGTAAGAGCTCACTGGGAACAGATTAAAGCGATACAGAATATCCAACACCAGGTGCCAGA
Source organism: Lethenteron reissneri (assembly GCF_015708825.2). Taxonomy (NCBI): domain Eukaryota; kingdom Metazoa; phylum Chordata; class Hyperoartia; order Petromyzontiformes; family Petromyzontidae; genus Lethenteron; species Lethenteron reissneri. Next base: position 12,046,182 of record NC_083806.1, on the reverse strand, counting down.
GACGAATTGTCCAGGAATGGGCGGAACGTCTTCCCCGAGTGAGTCCGAGTGAGTCCTGGGGCTCGCACGAGTCGGGTGGGAAAGTGTCTCCTCGTTCGAGCGGCTGGCGGCCCTCAGCCGGCCGTGGATTACTGGACGGTGCCCCATTGCTGTGGCAGAGAGCCCCGGGGTCATTCCGTGGATGGATTCAACATCAGCTCTTGTAGATACAACAGTAGCCCATGTAGATACAACAGTAGCTATTGTAGATACAACAGTAGCTCTTGTACAACAGTAGCCCATGTAGATACAACAGTAGCTCTTGTACAACAGTAGCCCATGTAGATACAGCAGTAGCTCTTGTACAACAGTAGCGCATGTAGATACAGCAGTAGCTCTTGTACAACAGTAGCGCATGTAGATACAACAGTAGCTCTTGTACAACAGTAGCCCATGTAGATACAACAGTAGCTATTGTACAACAGCAGCGCATGTAGATACAACAGTAGCTCTTGTACAACAGTAGCCCATGTAGATACAGCAGTAGCTCTTGTACAACAGTAGCCCATGTAGATACAGCAGTAGCTCTTGTACAACAGTAGCGCATGTAGATACAACAGTAGCTCTTGTACAACAGTAGCCCATGTAGATACAGCAGTAGCTCTTGTACAACAGTAGCCCATGTAGATACAACAGTAGCTCTTGTACAACAGTAGCCCATGTAGATACAACAGTAGCTCTTGTACAACAGTAGCCCATGTAGATACAGCAGTAGCCCATGTAGATACAACAGTAGCTCTTGTACAACAGTAGCCCATGTAGATACAACAGTAGCTCTTGTACAACAGTAGCCCATGTAGATACAACAGTAGCCCATGTAGATACAGCAGTAGCTATTGTACAACAGTAGCCCATGTAGATACAACAGTAGCTCTTGTACAATGAGTGGAGGGAACCTCAGGGATGAGAGTTTAGTTAAACTAAACTATTAAACAAAAATTGTTTACCAGTTAAAACCCGCTGCGCTATATAGAGATTGTTTTAAAAGCGACCTGATCACAAATGAGAGCTCAACCAAGTCGCTTTTATCGCGTGGACATTTATTGCAGACGAATACTCCACGCGACCACAAGGAGAGAGAGACACGCAAACTCCAAATAATATACAGCAGCAGCAGGCGTCGTCAGGGTCGGGATTGAACCCATGACCTCCTGCACACCAGGCGAGGTAGTTAACATCTCATAGCCACCGCCGACACTTCACCTGAAGTCTGCCACTTGTAAGCGGCAGCTCGCAAGCGAATCGCCTCCGTCTCTGCAAGCATCTTAGCAGCACTAATTAGCAGAGGTGGGACAAAGTCATTGTTATGCAAGTCCAAGTCGAGTCTGAAGTCATCAAATTCATGACTCGAGTCTGACTCGAGTCCAAGTCACATGACTCGAGTCCACACCTCAGAGGTGGGACAAAGTCATTGTTATGCAAGTCCAAGTCGAGTCTGAAGTCATCAAATTCATGACTCGAGTCTGACTCGAGTCCAAGTCACATGACTCGAGTCCACACCTCAGAGGTGGGACAAAGTCATTGTTATGCAAGTCCAAGTCGAGTCTGAAGTCATCAAATTCATGACTCGAGTCCAAGTCACATGACTCGAGTCCACACCTCTGCTAATTAGGTTCTAGAGGGTGCGAATATTTTATTCCTGGCAACAATACTGACGTTTCAGATTTGAGTGCGTTCAAGGCACATTTGGCTATGATCGTCTGAACGTGTGGTTACCTCGGTATGAGTGCGTTTATTTGATTTGATGTTTAACAAATAGTCCCCTTTAGGCAGTTTCCCGGCTATTTTGCAAGTCAGGAATATGCGATGCAAACCCAGAATTCAGGGGAAACCAACAGTGGTCGTCTGATGGATATACTGGGCCCTGACATGCGAATGCTGAGGTAGAGACAGGAAGTCCAGGTGCAGCTAGACTGGCAGTAAGTGTGCCAAGCTAGGTGCACGTTAGCAAAGAGTACACGATTTTAATATTTAAGGTATTGGCATTAAGTTTAGTGTCACTTGTAGGAATTCGAGAGAATTCGCTCCATATTCGTCAACCTAAGTCCCTTCCACTCTTTTAAGTCTCGTTTATATATTTTCTTGTGTTCACTACGAGCTTTAATTGAGTTGACCTTGGTTTGGGTGTGCAATGTCCTTTTGCGAGCGGGTAATATTTAATTTGTCTTGCTGTTGTCTTGTACAGCGATGGGAGATGCAGTTTTGCCATGAACGACGCTGTATAAAATGTGACCGCTGTATGGTTATTTTTATAGGCTGGGTGGCAAACATTGTCCATCACGAGATTGAAGCTTTGGTCATGAGAAAAGCATGTAATGTCACGGTGGGCCAGGTTGTCATCCCATCGCAGACCCTCCTTGGGTTCAGTTGGTGATGCGGGGGGTGCAGTTTTCTTGACTTTTTTTTGTGTAGGGTTATAATGGGGCTGTGTTTAAGGGTTAGGGCTCGGCACCGTATTACCTAAGACAGCTTTTCTAATCACATGGACCTGCTTGGATCAATATGGATTTTTTAAGCTCACGATACATCACAAGAGCACCTGTCACAATCGACGTTTTTCCAATCGTTTTTGTTTTAATGCTGCAGTGGGTTAATGTCACCCATTTAGCCTCTCAAGAAGCCACTGTTAAAATAATCGATTCTTGAATTAAAATCACAGCCTCCGAATTATGACAACTCATCACATCACTTGGTGGTTTGCGATTGAGGATCTACGACTCTCCCCCAGTCTTCGTTTGACTGTTTTGTTACCGATGGGCCGAGAAGGGCTTATCGTATCACCCAGGGTGTTCACCCGATGACGCTGGATTTCATCTCCAGGGAAACGTACAAATTTAAATGTTTCGAGATTCCTCTCCAACAAGAACACCGGTGGTGGTGCTGCTGCTGTAACAATAAATATATTTGGCACGTTTGCTTCACGCGACACTTTTATTAACCCGTTCCGAGACGTCTGCAAGTTGCAGGGTGTCGGGTCCCGTTCACCGCCAAATCTCGGAACGCGCGAGCGGGTTCAGCGTTAATTTTATTTAGAGAGTCGTAGCGCAGTTGTTTCTAAAGACGTTGTTACTCACCACAGAGAACCGGAGCGGCACGACCTACGCACTCTACGGTAGCTGCCGGCGTCAAACTGCGCCGCGCGTTCTCCCCGCCGTGGCCTCGTACCTCATCGGAACGAAACGCGCCCCTCTCCCTCCTGCCCGGCAGAGCGATGCTGTCGTCGGAGCTGCCGTACCCATCGCCGCGCGCCTTCGAGGCGATGGTCTGCGTGGACACGGCGGCGCTGTCCGAGCTGCCGCGCGCCGACCTGCGCCTGCTGCTGCCGTGCCTCGTGCGCATGGCGCTGTGCGCCGCCGCCGACCAGAGCGTGGCGTGGGCGGCGCGCAAGCGCCACGTGCTGCGCCTGCTGTCGGCCGTGGAGCCCGTGAACGCCGTCGTGGCGCTCCTCTCCGTCGACTTCCACGCGCTCGAGCAGGAGGCGCGCAGGGAGCTGCACGCGCGGTCAGTGACGCAGCGCACGCGCGCGGGAGATTGGGTGCTCACGAACGGCGCTTGCCCCAATGGTGTGTTAAGGCCATCCGGGGGATCTTTGTCTCTACGGGAGCAGGAGGAAGTCGGGGGCAGCGGGGGAGTCGGCGCCGGGGGCCGCGGCGGCGGCGGCGACGGCGGCGCACGGCCTGGCGCTGGAGTTTGAGCACAGCGACCCGACCCGGCGCCTCCACCTGGTGCTCTCCGAGCTCCTGAGCCTCATCACACGCGTGAGGCCCCCTCCCTGCACCCCCTCTCTTGGTCCCCTCCCTGGATCCCCTAAATCCCTTCCCTGTCCCTTGCCTACATCCCCTCCCGACATCGACCCCCTGCATCCCTTCCCTACATGCCCTCCCTCCCTCAATCCCTCATCACTGCCCTGAGCACCTGGCCTGCCACGAGCACCTGGCCTGCCACGAGCACCACGGTGACGTCACCGCCACTCGGCGGCTGCTACTGCTGCTGTTGTGGAGCACCCTTCCCCCGCGCGTTCCGCCCTTCTCTGCAGGCGTCGGGGAACAACGCGGAGGCTTCGGGAGACGGAGCGGGGGGAGCCGCCGGGGGATCGAGCGCAGCGGCGGGGAGGGATGCCTCCTCCTCCTCGTCGTCGTCGTCGTCGTTGTCGCGAGGGTGCGAGCTCTTTGAGTGCGACGTCTACCTCCAGGAGGTGGCGGACGTCCTCTCCATCCTCCTGGCCGGTGAGTCTCCGCACCGCTGTTAGACCAGAGAACACCACGAGGTGAGCAGTGCAAAGGCGATGCAAACGTCAAAGCGTTAATAGCATCGAGTTGGAGCCGTTTTTATGCATGGTAGTGGTGGCGGAAAAAAAGGGTTCCCATGGATAGACAAGTTTGGGTTTTGAAGCTCATTTTTGTCCAACCGAGGTGAGAACCGGAGAGACGGCCAAGATGAAGTCTCATTTGCAGGAAGAGTCAACCAAACAAAAGTTCCACACGGAAATTAAACGAGTTGGAAATCGGCGCGGGAAAAAAAACCCAACTGCGTTTCTCACGCGAGAAGTCGAAAATAATAATTATTCAAATGTATAATGTGCATTCCATCCTCGGGCAACCGACCAAACTAAGGAGGGAAGGCCACTTTAAAGCGATGGGGTTCCAAAGCGGACTTAAATATATCTACCGACTCTGCCTGATTTCAAGTGGCGAGGCGTTCCATAGCGTGGATGCCACGCTAACAAAAGCACGGTCGCCAATAGAGCGCAGCCTAGACCTGGGTGTGCTGAGCAGGCTCAGCACACACAAAGACAAAGACGATCCCCAGTATAGCCTGAACAGACTGTAGGGGCAAGTGCTGTTAGCGAGCACCTATTAAGGCCGGCACGGTACACGAGGGGGTGGGTAGCCAATACCACGCCCAGCCGCCTTTGTCTCCCCAGTGGCGATGTTTACACACCGCACCAGGTACTCATTTGAGACCGAGTCGACCTAGGGGAGGCCCAGGACCGGTGTCACTGGTGTTGGCCGTGAGTGGGAATCGAACTCGGGTTGCGGGGTTCTTAGCGTAGCACGCTAACCGCTACACTGCCGCTCCCCACCATACACACACACACATACACACACACAAATACACACACATACACACACACAAACACACACAAACACACACATACATAAATCCCCTGCAGCACAAGTGGCCTCGGGCAGAACATACGTGTGCCGGTTTACGAGTGCAGTTGCGGCTCCCTGCCCTTTGTGCGTCCACCGCTACCACCACCACCACCACCACAGAGCTGCCCGCGCTGCTGCCCATGGCGGAGGTGGCGGAGGCGCTGCTGCTGGCGCGCCACGGCGCCTGGTTCCTGTGCCTCCTCGTGGCCAACACCCCCGACTGCTTCACTCAGGGTGAGCACGCCCCCCGCGGGGACCCCCCTCGCGGGGACCCCCCTCACGGACCCCCCTCGCGGGGACCCCCCTCACGGACCCCCCTCGCGGGGACCCCCCTCGTGTTTGAGTTACTGATGCGGTGTGTAGTAAACATCGCCACTGGGGAGACAAAGGCGGCCGAGCGTGGTGCTGGCCACCCACCCCCTCGTGTGCCACGGTGCCCGGCCTTCATAGGCGCCGCTGCTCGCTAACGGCTCTTGCCCCAACAGCGTGTGAAGGCTACGCGGGGGGTCTGCGTCTGTGCGCGTGGGCAGTGTGCCGGGGCTTGATTCACGGAGGAGGCTCCCAGGACGACGACAGCCCCAGCGGCCGGCGCCGAGTGGAGGCGCTGCGGCAGCTGTGCCGCATGAAGCCCTCGCAGGCCCTCAACGTGCGCGCCATGGCGGTACGCGCTCCTCGCCCACACACTCGCCCGCACGCTCACCCGTGTACTCACCCACACGCTCACCCACCCGCTCACCCGTGTACTCGCTCGCACGCTCACCCACGCGCTCACCCGTGTACTCACCCACACGCTCATCCGTGTACTCGCTCGTGTACTCACCCACGCGCTCACCCGTGTACTCACCCACACGCTCACCCGTGTACTCGCTCGCACGCTCAACCGTGTACTCACCCACGCGCTCACCCGTCTACTCACCCGTGTACTCACCCACGCGCTCACCCGTGTACTCACCCACGCGCTCACCCGTGTACTCGCTCGCACGCTCACCCGTATACTCGGCCATACGATTCACTCGCCTGCACCCTTGCCTCCACGCTCACCCGCGCGCTCACCCGCGCGCTCACCCGCGCGCTCACCCGCACGCTCACCCGCACGCTCACCCGCACGCCCACCCGCACGCTCGCCCGTACAAGACGCCGAGCCGGCAGCGAGCTGAGTCCGCGGTGGGATCCCCGGCACAGGTGGAGGCCTGCCGGCTGCCCTCCCTCGCCGTGGCCCTGACGCTGGACCAGGCCTCCGAGGGGCCCGGGGCCCCGGAGGGGGTGGGGGCGCGGGGTCCGGGGGACCTGGTGTCGTTCGTCTCGGGCCTGCTTCTGGGCAGCGACGCGCGCGTCCGTAATTGGTTCACCGCGTTCGTGAAGGCCGGGCAGCAGGTGAGCGCGCACGCACGAGGAATCACAATATTCATTTTTTCTACTGGGGGAATCCGAGGAGCCGTCAAGCTCTTTTTCACAGATGTCCAGTGCACCGCCACTTAGTGGCGAATGGCGGTTGTTGTGTATGTATACGTGTGTGTATGTATACGTATGTGTATGTATACGTGTGTGTGTATGTGTGTATGTATACGTGTGTATGTGTTGTGTGGTAAGAAGGACGCTGAAGTCAGTCGTGTAGGGGCTGACGCCAACTCTTTATTTAAGGGCTCGCGCCGAACTCGGGGGAAGGGGTTAACACAGAGTTAGTAACTAATCTCCCCAGGGGAAGGGGTTAACACAGAGTTATTAACTAATCTCCCCAGGGGAAGGGGTTAACACAGAGTTATTAACTAATCTCCCCAGGGGAAGGGTTTAACACAGAGTTAGTAACTAATCTCCCCAGGGGAAGGGGTTAACACAGTGTAATTAACTCATCTCCCCAGGGGAAGGGGTTAACACAGAGTTATTAACTAATCTCCCCAGGGGAAGGGGTTAACACAGTGTAATTAACTCATCTCCCCAGGGGAAGGGGTTAACACAGAGTAACTAATCTCCCCAGGGGAAGGGGTTAACACAGAGTTAGTAACTAATCTCCCTAGGGGAAGGGGTTAACACAGAGTTATTAACTAACTCCCCAGGGGAAGGGGTTAACACAGTGTAATTAACTCATCTCCCCAGGGGAAGGGGTTAACACAGAGTAACTAATCTCCCCAGGGGAAGGGTAGTGGGAGTTCCCTACACCCCACCAGGCTATCAGGCTCTTCCCACAGCACTGACCGAGGGTTCAGCCAACTCGGCCAGCCGGGTAAAGCAGCCCCCCTTTAGCCTGGTTCTCAACCCTCTATCCCGGAGCCCCCCACTCCCCTAGCACTCGCTTTAGCCTGGCTCTCCACGCTCTATCCCGGAGCCCCCCACTCCCCTAGCACTCGCTTTAGCCTGGCTCTCCACGCTCTATCCCGGAGCCCCCCACTCCCCTAGCACTCACTTTAGCCTGGCTCTCCACGCTCTATCCCGGAGCCCCCCACTCCCCTAGCACTCACTTTAGCCTGACTCTCTACCCTCTATCCCGGAGCCCCCCACTCCCCTAGTGGGGAGCGGTAGTGTAGTGGTTAGCGCGCTGCGCTATGAACCTGGCGACCCGGGTTCGATTCCCGCTCACGGCAAACACCAGTGACGATTATCTGAAACGGTCCTGGGCCTCCCCTAGGTCGACTCAGCCTTAAATGAGTACCTGGTGCGGTGTGTAAACATCGCCACTAGGGAGACAAAGGCGGTCGGGCGTGGTGCTGGCCACCCACCCCCTCGTGTACCGTTCCGGCCTTCATAGGTGCTCGCTAACAGCACTTGCCCCTACAGTCTGTTCAGGCTATACGGGGGATCTTTGTCTTGTGTGTATGTATGTGTATGTATACGTGTGTGTGTGAATACGTGTGTGTATACGTGTATACGTGTGTACGTGTGTGTATGCGTGTGTGTGTGTATGTATGTGTGTGTGTATGTATGTGTATGTATACGTGTGTGTGTGAATACGTGTGTGTATACGTGTATACGTGTGTACGTGTGTGTATGCGTGTGTGTGTGTATACGTGTGTAAACGTGTGTATACGTGTGTGTATGTATACGTGTGTGTATATGTACGTGTATGTATGTGTGTGTATACGTGTGTGTGTATGTATGTGTATGTATACGTGTGTCTGTGTATACGTGTGTGTGTGTATTTGCTCTGGCACCTCAGAAGCGCAAGGGTTCCCTGCGAGGCTCCCTCCTCGCCCAGATGAGGCAGCACCTCCTCTCCGAGTTGCACAGCATCCTTCCTCACGGCAACCGTCTCCACGGCGACCGCCCCCACCACGGCGACCGGGACCCAGAGCCGGGGGGAGGAACCCCGAGCGAGGGGGTCGCCGGGGAGGCTGCGATGGAGGTGGACGAGGGGGCGGGGCTGGGGGGCGGGGCCTCTGCCGAGGGGGCGGGGCTGGGGGGCGGGGCCTCTGCCGAGGGGGCGGGGCTGGGGGGCGGGGCCCTGGCGGAGGAGGAGGTGGTGAGGGGCGGGGCTCTGCTGCGTCTCTACTGCGCCCTCATGGGGATCGCTGGGCTCAGGTGTGAACCCCCCCTCCTCCTCCTCGCCCCCCTCCTCCTCCTCGCCCCCCTCCTCCTCCTCCTCCTCGCCCCCCTCCTCCTCCTCCTCGCCCCCCTCCTCCTCCTCCTCCTCGCCCCCCTCCTCTTTCTCCTCCTCGCCCCCCCCCTCCTCCTCCTCGCCCCCCTCCTCCTCGCCCCCCTCCTCCTCCTCCTCGCCCCCCTCCTCCTTCTCCTCCTCGCCCCCCTCCTCCTCGCCCCCCTCCTCCTCCTCGCCCCCCTCCTCCTCGCCCCCCTCCTCCTTCTCCTCCTCGTCCCCCTCCTCCTCGCCCCCCTCCTCCTCCTCCTCCTCGCCCCCCTCCTCCTCGCCCCCCTCCTCCTTCTCCTCCTCGCCCCCCTCCTCCTCGCCCCCCTCCTCCTTCTCCTCCTCGTCCCCCTCCTCCTCGTCCCCCTCCTCCTCCTCCTCCTCGCCCCCCTCCTCCTTCTCCTCCTCGCCCCCCTCCTCCTCGCCCCCCTCCTCCTCCTCGCCCCCCTCCTCGCCCCCCCTCTTCGCCTCCCTCCCTGCCTCCGTGCATTCGCACGTGGGTGTGCACGTGGGTGTGCACGCGCGTGTGCACGTGGGTGTGCACGTGCGTGCACACGTGAGTACACACGTGTGTCCAGGCCGATAGTGCAGCGGTTAGCGCACTGAGCTACGAACCCAGCGACCCGAGTTCGATTCCCGCTCACGGCCACCAACACCGGTGACGATTATCTGAACAAGTGCTGGGCCTCCCCCAAGTCGACTCGGCCTCAACTGAGTACCTGGTGCGGTGTCTCGTAAACATCACCGCTGGGGAGACAAAGGCGGGCGGGTGGGCAGGCGTGGTGCTGGCCACCCCCCGCCCCCTTGTGTGCCATTGCAGCCTTAATAAACTAAACGTTTTGTTTGGCAGATCAGGCCCACCGAGCGATACCGCTTGATTTCAGAAGCGACCTGCCCATGAATGATAGCTCATCGTGGCTTATCATCATCACGTGGAAATGCATAGCAGCCATCTCCTCTAAACGCAGGTAGCTAAGACGTCGCCGCTGCGAGGTGTTCCTCGCTACTCACGGCACTTGCCCCGACAGTCGCTTCAGGCTCCAGGGGGACCTTGTCTGTGTGCAGGCCGAGCGAGGAGGAGGTGTCCCGCCTGCTCGCCCTCATCACGAGCCGCCCCCCGGCCACGGCGGCCGGAGTTCGATTCGTGTCTCTCTCGCTCGCCACGCTGCTCGCATTCACAGCCCTCGTCAGGTGCACGCTGCGCACACTGCCGCACACACGCACACTGCCACACACACACACTGCCGCACACACACACTGCCGCACACACACACTGCCGCACACACACACTGCCGCGCACACACACACTGCCGCACACACACACACTGCCGCACACACACACTGCCGCACACACACACTGCCGCACACACACACTGCCGCACACACATACTGCCGCACACACACACACTGCCGCACACACACGCTGCCTCACACACACACTGCCGCACACACACACTGCCGCACACATACACTGCCGCACACACACACTGCCTCACACACACACTGCTGCACACACACACTGCCGCACACACATACTGCCTCACACACGCCTACGCACTACCGCACACACACTTACGCACACACGCTTGCGAACTCCCTCGCACACGCCTACGCACTACTGCACACACGCCTACGCACTACCGCACACACGCCTACGCACTACCGCACACACGCCTACGCACTACTGCACACGCCTACGCACTGCCATCTGCACTACGCACTACCAAAGATGCCCCGCATAAGGGCGCCATGGTGGCGAGATGTTAACTACCTCGCCTGGTATACAGGAGGTTGGGGGTTCGATCCCGACCCTGACGCCTGCTGCTGTATATTATTTGGAATTTGCATGTCTCTCTCTCTCTTCCCATGGTCGTGTGGATTTTTCTCAGTGTTCCCCCAGTTTTTCCCTCCACATTTATAATCAACAAGTTTATAGTGTTTGTCCGCTGTAACTTTCCACATGATGATAAGCCACTTCGTTGCGCTATCATATGTGGACAGGTCGCTTCTGAAAAAGCGCTACACAGCTCAGTGGGCCTTACCTGGTTACGTGTCGGTGTTTGTCTATTTAGGATTTTGAGACAGGGTAGGAGTGGTTTAGCCAAACACTAAACACATGACGCTGATTTAAAATGTGGAGGGAAAAAAACAAAGTACCCAGAGAAACATCCACGCTGACAACGGGGAGAGAGAGAGAGAGACGCAATCTCCAAATATACAGCAGCAGGGGTCGGGGTCGAACCCACGACCTCCTCCGTTCCAGGCGAGGTCACAATCGAGAATATATTTTTATCCTGGAGGAATCCGATGAGCTATAAAGCTGTCCACCCTCTCTCCACGATGTCTCTCCCCCCCCCCCTTCCCTCTTGCAACCCCTAAACGTGGCCGCCCCTCGATCCCTGCCCACAGCACCCCCCGGCAGGAGCAGATCGCGGTGAGCTGGCTCAACTGGATGATCCGGGAGGAGGCGTACTTTGAGAGGTGCCCCCCCACCTCCCACTCACCACCACCACCGCCGCCGCGGTGTTTGTAACAGCGGTGCGGTGTTTGTAACAGCGGTGCGGTGTTTGTAACAGCGGTGCGGTGTTTGTAACAGCGGTGCGGTGTTTGTAACAGCGGTGCGGTGTTTGTAACAGCGGTGCGGTGTTTGTAACAGCGGTGTTGGTACAGCCAGGCCCACGGCAACCACAGAAGGCAAATGTGCGGTTGGCAAAGTGCAAGGGGGGGGGGGGGGGGGCCCGTGGGAGATCGGGGGCTTGGGGAGCCACGGCCGTGGTCAGACTCGGCGTAGCTTGACTCGGCTGCCCGTGTGGTAACTAAACACATGACAAAGTGCAGTGCCTTGCACAATCGCATGAATAAACATTGCGTTGACGTGACGATGATGGGGGGAAGGGCTGCTTTGAAGGAGGAGGGGCTCAGCCCACCGTCCTGCTGCTCCGGGCCACAGACGCGATTCTGTCACCCTCACCACTCGCCACCACGTTTTGTGGGGCACGATTTGGGGCCAAATTCACCCTTTCCCAGAATCAAAAGAAAAAATAAACACCGAGGGGGGAGGCTTTTGCGACCGGCGTTATCCAATCCTGATTTGAGGCTTTCGTGACTGCAGGAATTCATACTCTTTGGTTCTTTCGGTAAAGTCACGTAGGTAGAAAATTTTATATTTTATTTAATTTTTCTACCTACGTGAATGTACCGAAAGAGCCAAAGAGTAGAGTATTATCCACAATAGAGGTTTTTTGAGTGAGATTGTGTGAATATAAATGTGTCGTTAACCCTGCCCGTGTGAAGGAGAGCTTCATCGCTAATCGGATTCCTCCAGTCTCAATAAATATTCTCATCAGCTGATGCGGTGAGTCTTAAACATCAGCGCTGGGGAGACAAAGGTGGGCGGGCGTGGTGTTGGCCACCCACCCCCTCGTGCGCCGTGCCGGCCTTCATAGGTAGTGCTCGCTAAAAGCACTTGCCCCTACAGTCTGCTAAGGCTACGCGGGGGATCTTTGTGTCTGTGCCTCTGCGTGCGCACACGTAGCAAGTCCGGCGTCGCCGCCTCTTTCGGGGAGGTGCTGCTGCTCGTGGCGATGTATTTCCATAGCAACCAGCTCAACTCCATCGTCGACCTCGTCTGCTCAACCCTGGGCATGAAGGTAAACGAACTCTCAACTTATTCTATTTGTTCACCAGGCAAGGTCCCACTCGGCTATATTTGTTGCCCTCTTTCAGAAGCGACCCGCCGGCCCGCCGGCCTGTTAGCCCCTCGGCACTTGGTCACCGGATCACGTCGCCCCCCCCCCCTCCCGCCCACACAGATCCCCATGAAGCAGAACTCGCTCGCCAAGATGAAGATCATCTTCACGCAAGACGTCTTCACCGAGCAGGTGGCCCGCACCTCCCAAACCCTCCTCACCTCCAAGACCCTCGCCCCCCAAACCCTCACCCCAAGACCCTCGCCCCAAAGCCTCTCCCCAAAGCCTCTCCCTCGCCGTAGCCCAGCTTTGTGGTCCGCTGGCGGCCCACTGGAGCATCCAAGCCACGTCAACCCTCGTGGCGTGACCCCGCAGTGTGACCCTGCACCGTGACCCCTGCACCGTGACCCCCGTAGCGTGACTCCTGCCCCGTGACCCCCGTAGCGTGACCCCCGCCCCGTGATCCCTGCCCCGTGACCCCGCGGCGTGACCCCCGCCCCGTGACCCCCGTAGCGTGACTCCTGCCCCGTGACCCCCGCACCGTGACCCCCGCCCCGTGACCCCTGCCCCGTGACCCCGCGCCGTGACCCCCGTGGCGTGACCCCGCAGGTGGTGACGGCCCACGCCGTGCGTGTGCCCGTCACCCCCGGTCTCAACGCGGCCATGAGCGGCTTCCTGCCGGTGCACTGCACCTACCAGCTGCTGCGTGGCCGGGCCTTCACCAAGCACAAGGTGCCCATCAAGGTGAGGCCCTCGCGCGGCCAGGGAGACGGGCGGCCCCCTAACGGTGGTGGTGGTGCCAGCGGTGGTGCGCACGGTGTGTGTGTGTGTGCTAATACTGGTGTGTGTGTTAGTACTGGTGTGTGTGTGTGTGTGCTAATACTGGTGTGTGAGTGTTCATACTGGTGTGTGTGTGCTAATACTGGTGTGTGTGTTAGTACTGGTGTGTGTATGTGTGCTAATACTGGTGTGTGTGTGTTAGTACTGGTGTGTGTGTGTTAGTACTGGTGTGTGTATGTGTGTGTCTTCATACTGGTGTGTGTTAATAGTGGTGTGTGTGTGTGTGTTAATACTGGTGTGTGTATGTGGTGTTTATACCGGTGTGTGTGTGTGTTTATACTGGTGTGTGTGTGTGTTACTGGTGTATGTGTGTTAATACTGGTGTATGTGTGTGTGTTAATACTGATGTGTGTATGTGTGTGTGTTTATACCGGTGTGTGTGTGTGTGTGTTTATACTGGTGTGTGTGTGTGTTACTGGGGTGTGTTAATATTGGTGTGTGTATATGCGTGTGTATTTTAATAACGGCTGTGTGTGTTAATACTGGTGTGTGTGTTAATACTGGTGTGTGTGTTAATATTGGTGTGTGTATATGCGTGTGTATTTTAATAACGGCTGTGCGTGCGTGTGTGTTCGCGCGTGTGCAGGACTGGATCCTGGCGCAGGTGTGTGAGAGTCGCCTGCCGCTGCACTCGCAGCTCCTGCCGCTGCTGGACGCGTTCATCACCTCGGTGTTCACGCCGGCCTCCAAAGCCAACCCCGAGCTCATCAACCAGCCCATGTCCGAGCACAGCCTGCTCGTAGCCTTCCAGCAGCAGGTGAGAGAGAGAGAGAACGAGTGAGTCGGTGAATGAGGGAGCGAGTGAGAGGGTGAGTGAGTGAGTGAGAGAGCGAGTGAGTCAGTGAATGAGGGAGCGAGTGAGAGGGGAGTGAGAGAGTGAGTGAGTGAGAGAGCGAGTGAATGAGAGAGAGAGCGAGCGAGTGAGCGAGTGAGCGAGTGAGTGAGTGAGAGAGCGAGTGAGTGGGTGAGAGAGCGAGTGAATGAGAGAGCGAGCGAGTGAATGAGAGCGAGCGAGTGAATGAGAGAGCGAGCGAGCGAGAGAGTCGATGAGAGAGCGAGCGAGCGAGTTTGATTCCCCACCCATGTCGGAGCTCAGCCTGCTTGCAGCCTTCCAGCAGCAGGCGAGCGAGTGGGCGGCAGGCGTGCGAGCGTGAGCCGACTTCTGTTCCCCGCCATGGCTAACATGATCAGTGGAATAGCACTGAGCCTCCCCTAAGTTGACTCAGCCTGAAATGAGTTCTTGGTGCGGTGTGTAGACGTCAGCACGGGGAAGACAGATTCCAGCGGGAGCTCGGTATTTAACGGAAGTGCGCGTGTCTGCTGTGAGTTACGGGTGTTGTCTATCAGCAGAGATCTTAGAACTCCCCTAGGTCAACTCGGCCTTAAATGCTTACCTGGTGCAGTGTGGAAACTTCAGCAGTTGGGAGACAAAGGCTGGCCACACCGCGCCATCGCGCTCCGTGCCAACACCAATGGGACGTTCGTAGGCGCTGCTACTCGCTCACGACACTTGCCCCAACAGCCTGTTGAGGCTGGACGGGGGATCTTTGTCAGTGGCGTGTGTTTGTGTGCGGTGGTCTCAGGACGCGAGCGTGTCGGCGCAGCTCCTCATCCTCTACTACATCCTGTCCTACGAAGAGGCCTTCCTCACTCACGCACGCACCCTCGGTACGCACACACGCACTCACTACACACACACACTCACTACACACACACACTCAGTACACACACACGCACCTTCGGTACAGACACACACACTCAGTACACAGACACGCACGTACCCTCGGTACAGACACACACTCACTACACACACACACGCACCCTTGGTACACACGCACGCAGCCTCGGTACACACACACGCAGCCTCGGTACACACACACGCACCCTTGGTACATACGCACGCACGCACCCTCGGTACTCACACACGCTCAGTACACACGCACGCAGCCTCGGTACACACACACGCAGCCTCGGTACACACGCGCTTAGTACACACACACGCACGCACCCTCGGTACACACACACACGCACCCTCGGTACACACGCGCTTAGTACACACACACGCACGCACCCTCGGTACACACACACACGCTCAGTACACACGCTCAGTACACACACACACACATGCTCAGTACACACACATAGTTCACACACACGCTCAGTGCATATACGCTCAGTACACACACACACACATGCTCAGTACACACACACATGCATGAAGATGCGACTGTTAGTGACAGCTGTTAATGGTGACGATGGTAATATTGAGGTTGACACATGAAGATGTGATGATTGATGATGATGATGTTTATGATGATGATGTTGATGATGATGATGATGACGATATTTATGATGATGTTGACGATGTTAATGTCGATGATGTTACTGATAATTTTGACGATGTTGATGATTATGATGTTGACGATGATGATGGTAATGTTGACGATGTTGATGATTATGATGTTGACGATGATGTTTATGATGATGATGACGATGTTGACGATGTTGATGACGATGTTGACGATGTGCATGCAGCCACCCAGGTGCGGAGGCCCAGACCGTACTCGCCGGCCCTCCTCGATCAGATTCCTGTCAAGTTCCTCATTGGCCAAGCCCAACGCCTCCAACAGCAGATCGGAGGTGCCACACACGCAGATCGCAGGCATCACACACAGCAGGCCGCTCTGGTGGACACTGCGGGTGTAGTGTGGACACTGCGGGTGTAGTGTGGACACTGCGGGTGTAGTGTGGACACTGCGGGTGTAGTGTGGACACTGCGGGTGTAGTGTGGACACTGCGGGTGTAGTGTGGACACTGCGGGTGTAGTGTGGACACTGCGGGTGTAGTGTGGACACTGCGGGTGTAGTGTGGACACTGCGGGTGTAGTACCGGGTGTTGACACTGCGGGGCGGGTGTAGTGTGGACACTGCGGGTGTAGTGTGGACACTGCGGGTGTAGTGTGGACACTGCGGGTGTAGTGTGGACACTGCGGTTATGTTCACCAGAGCACCGCAGATGTGCTGGCATCTTGGTCCGACCTTTTAAAACGACGACCTGCCAATCACTCAATCCGCATTCTACATCGCAGCCCGACGAGCGACACCCCACAAGTTTTCCCCCCGGGGGGTTCCCGTCGGCAAAGCGCCGAACAATTCCTTCATTTCCCTTCACGCTCTCTTTCGATCGGCGAGCGCCCTCCGACTCCCGCGGTTCTGCCCCCCCCCTCCCCTTGCCCCGCTAGCGCTGTACCCGTCCCTGCTGCGCCTGGTCGCCACGTCGCAGCCCGACCTGTGCCTGGTGGAGGACTGGCTGCTGGAGGAGGCGGCCGCCGGGACGCAGGCACTGCTGCTGCGCGGCCTCCTGCTGCCTGCACGGCCCGCGACCATCACCCCCGCAGCACTCACCCGCGGTGTGTGTGCGTGTGTGCGTGTGTGTGTGTGCATGTGTGTGTGTGTGTCTGCATGTGTGTCTGCGTGCGTGCGTGCGTGCGTGTGTGTTTGTGTGTGTGTGTGGCCTGGCACAAGCGTCGTGGTGACGTCACCGCCACTTAGTGGCAAATGGCGGTTGTTGTTGTTGTGTGGGGAGTGGTAGTGTAGTAGCGGTTAGCGCGGTGCGCTACGAACCCGGCTACGCGAGTTTGATTCCCGCTCGGTGACGATTATCTGATCCGGTCCTGGGCCTCCCCTAGGTCGACTCAGCCTCAAATGAGTACCCGGTACGGTGTGTAAACATCGTCACTGGGGAGACAAAGGCGGTCGGGTGTGGTGCTGGCCACCCACCCCCTCGTGTGCCGTGCCGGCCTTCGTAGGTGCTCACTAACAGCACTTGCCCCGACAGTCTGTTACAGGCTACACAGGGGATCTTTGTAACATTGTGTACGTTGCATGTGTGCGTATGTGCGTGCGTGTGTGTGTATGCCGCGTGTGTGTGTATGCCGCGTGCGCGTTGTGCGGCGGGGCAGCGTTTGCGCGCCTGCGCTCGTCCCCCTGCGCGCTGGCGCGGGCGCTGGAGCGCCTCTCCCTGGCGCCCACGGAGCAGTTGCTGGCGCTGGCGCCGGCGCTGGCGCGAGGCCTCCGCTGCCTCCTGCCCCCCCGCACCCCCCAGCGCCTCACCCGGCTGGCCGCGCGCATCTGGGCCGCCCTCAACACCGCCACGCCCCGCCGGTGAGGATCGCCGCTCACTCGCTCACTCGCTCACTCGCTCACTCACCGCCACGCCCCGCCGGTGAGGATCGCCGCTCACTCGCTCACCCGCTCACTCACCGCCACGCCCCGCCGGTGAGGATCGCTGCTCACTCGCTCACTCACCGCCACGCCCCGCCGGTGAGGATCGCCGCTCACTCGCTCACCCGCTCACTCACCGCCACGCCCCGCCAGTGAGGATCGCCGCTCACTCGCTCACTCACCGCCACGCCCCGCCGGCGAGGATCGCCGCTCGCTCGCTCGCTCACCGTCACCGCCGCGCCCCCCGTCCCCCCAGGCTGTGGGTGCTCACCGTGAACGCGCTGCAGGCACCCGGCTGCCTCCCGCGGCGCCAGCACACTGAGCTGGACCTCGTGCTCGACCCCCTCATCGTGCTGAGATGCGACGCGCGCGTCTTCCGGTGAGCGCCAACATCGCCCCCCCACGTGGCCCACGCGGGGACGGCAAGCGACGCTAGCGCCGTGACGGGGCGCACGTGCCACGTTGTACTAAAAGTGCTCTAACAACGCAAGACAACGGCTCTGTTGCGTGTCTATAACCCTCCACCACCCGACGTGTCGTTGTGCGTGTCCGTGTATGTGTGCGTGTGTACGTGTGTGCGTATGTACATGTGCGTGTGTGCGTGCGTATGTGTGTGTTGTGTGCGTGCGTCTGTGCGTGTGTGTGTGTGTGCGTGTACATGTACGTGTGTGTACGTGGTACGTGTGTGCGTGTGTGTGTGTGCGTGTGTACGTGTGTACATGTGCGGTGTGTGTACGTGTGTGTACGTGTGCGTGTATGTACGTGTGTGCGTGTGTAAATGTGCGTGTGTACATGTACGGTGTGTGTGTGTGTGTGCCCAGCTGCCCGCCGCTGCTGGAGGTGGTGCTGCGCGTGCTGGCCGGGTCGCTGGCGGCGTCTCGCGCTTTCCTCGCCTCCCAGATGCGCGCCGGCTGGGAGCCCGACGCGCCGTCCCGGGGAGGCCCGCCCGGCGCCCCGCCGGCCCCGCCGGGGGCGGCCCCGCCGGCGGGGCCCCCGGGGGGTCCCGCAACCTCCAGCGCCAACGGAGGCGGCGGCGGAGACGTCACCCGCGAGGAGCTCAAGAACGCCCTGCTCGCCGCACAGGTGGGGTGTGTGTGTGTGTGTGTCACTGTGTGTGTGTGTCACTGTGTGTGTGTGTCACTGTGTGTGTGTGTGTCACTGTGTGTGTCACGTGTGTGTGTGGGGTCACCAGTGTGTGTGTGTGTCACTGTGTGTGTGTGTGGTCACCTGTATGTGTGTGTGTGTGTGACGTCACCTGTGTGTGTGTGTGTGGGGTCAGCTCTGTGTGTGCGCTGAACACATCTTGATAGAGAGAGGACTGCAAAACTGGGGCAATCGTTGGTAGCGCCGGCTCACTGCCTGGCTGCTGCCTTCCTGCCATCGGCGTGAGCAACGACCCCGTCTATAAAACTGAAAGCTCTGATGATATTGTGTCACTGACGAATGATAGTGTCACTGACGAAGGCTACGTGGCGTTGGGGGGGGTCACCTGTGCGTATGCGGAGCAGGACAGCGCCGCCGTTCAGATCCTGCTCGAGATTTGCCTTCCCGAGTTGGATCGCGCGGCCGCCTCCTCCTCGTCGCCGCCGTCGGGCATCTCCACGGACAGCCTCCTGGGGGCCCTGCGCCGCCGGGACCCCTCCGGGGCGTCCACCACGGTTCGCTCGCGACGCCGGCGGCCTCCCCCTGGCGCTGGAACCTAGCGGGCGGCTGCGGGGGGGTGGGGGGGGTTCCTAGTGGGGGGGGGGGGTTCCTAGCGGTCGTGTCGGAGCGCCTGAGGGCGGATGCCGCTTGGATGATCCGGTGTCTGACCCGGGTGGGCGGCCTTTTTTATTTTTTTTTACGAATTCGGTCAAAACGAAATAATAACACGATGTGTAGAGAGCCGCGATGGCACGTCAACGCGGCAGACGGCCCAGGTTGCTTACACCCAGTTTCCGGAGACGAACGGTTCCCTTGCGACGACGGGAGTCGACGTCCGAGCGTGCGCCGCACCGTGCCGGCAGGCACCGTCACCGTTGCGACGAGATTTGGGCGGCGATTCCTCCACGCGTGCCGATGACTCGCCGGGCGGTCTCTCCCGGACCCGGCGAGCCGTCTCGGCTCCCGTGCCGCGTCACGGCCGCCGTCGGACTGTGGGGGCGGCGCGACACGCTCCCTCCCGCACGCGAGCGCTCGTCGGTCGGCCGAGAACATCCTTACGCGTAGAGGACCGCAGAGCTCAGGGTCGGGTGGGGGGGGGGTGGATTTAGCACCGGCTAAACCGCGCGGCTACCATTTTGGCTCCTCTGTGAGTACCCCACGTGCCTCTGAGTCGTCTCTCTCTGTCTGTTGAAGAGCGTCCCCCGATTGGCATCGTTGGCTACGTACGGTGCGACAGAAGTTCAACGTACACACCTGCACAGGAGCGAGGAAATATCCTGTGCGTGGAGACAGCGGGGCGTTACAAAGTCTAAATTGTTGTAACATTGACACCAACAGTGGTGATGGTCATGATGGTAGTGATGACAGTGACGATGGTGCTGTTTACGATGATGATGGTGGCGATGATGGTGACGATGATGGTGACGATGATGGCAACGACGATGGCGATGATGATGGTGTTTATGACGATGGTGGTGATGATGGCGATGATGATGGTGTTTATGACGATGGTGGTGATGATGGTGTTTATGACAATGATGGTGATGATGGTGGTGTTTATGACGATGGTGGTGGTGATGATGGTGTTTATGACGATGGTGGTGATGATGGTGTTTATGACGATGATGGAGATGATGGTGGTGTTTATGACGATGGTGGTGGTGATGATGGCGATGTCATTCCCAGGTCCGCCCGGGGCGACTGTCGCCCGGCCTGGACGCCGAGTGGGGCTCCCTCGACGACGACGACGGTGACGACAACGACAACGACGATGACGACGGGAGCGGTTCCGAGGAGGGGGGTGGGGGCGGCGGGGGAAAGGAGGAGGGGGAGGAGGAGGGGGGGGGCAGCGCAGCGAGGAGCCGGCGGCAGGAGGTGCAGGGCCTCGTCTGCTCCTTCCTGCACCAAATGTTCATCGCCGACCCCAACATCGCCAAACTCGTGCACTTCCAGGTGAGCACCACGCACGCCGCTGCTGCTGCTGATGCTGCTGCTGGTGCCGCCGGTGGTGGTGAGTGGTCTGGAGTGGTGTTGGTGGTGAGTGGTGAGTGTTGTTGGTGTAGATCGGTGTTGGTGGTGAGTGGTGTTGGTGGTGGTGGTGAGTGGTGAGTGGTATCGATGCTGATGCTGCTACTTGTGGCGACCCCCCCCCCCATGCTCCCACTGCTCTCTCATTCTCTCCTTTCTCCATCCTTCCCTCCGTCTCCCCCCCCCCCCCGTGTCTCCCCCTCTCCCCTCCGTGAGCAGGGCTACCCCAGCGAGCTGCTGCACGTCACGGTGGCCGGCATCCCCTCCATGCACATCTGCCTCGACTTCCTGCCCGAGCTGCTGTCCCAGCCGCAGCTGCACAAGCAGCTGTTCGCCCTGCAGCTCGCCGCTCGCCTCAGCCTCCACTTCCCGCTCCCCAAGTCCATGGCCGTCGCACGCCTGGCGCTCGCCTCCATGTCCGCGCTGCTCGGCGGTGGGTGCAGTGGGGGGGGTGGGGGGGTGCAGTGGGGGGGGGTGGGGGGTGCAGTGGGGGGGGTGGGTGCAGTGGAGGGGGTGGGGGGAGTGGGGGGGGTGGGTGCAGTGGGTGGAGTGGGGGGGTGGGTGGAGTGGGGGGGTGGGGGAGTGGGGGGGGTGGAGTGAGGGGGGGGGGGGTGGGGGGAGTGGGGGGTGGGGGGAGTGGGGGGGGTGGGGTGGAGTGGGGGGTGGGTGGAGTGGGGGGGGTGGGTGGAGTGGGGGGGTGGGGGGAGTGGGGGGGTGGGTGGAGTGGGGGGGTGGGGGGGAGTGGGGGGGGTGGGTGCAGTGGGGGGGGTGGGGGAAGTGGGAGGGGTGGAGTGAGGGGGGTGGGGGGAGTGGGGGGGGTGGGGGGAGTGGGGGGGGTGGGGGAAGTGGGAGGGGTGGAGTGAGGGGGGTGGGGGGAGTGGGGGGGTGCATGATCCTTGACCCTGACTTATAATCCCTGACCCTCACCTGTAATCACTAACCTGTAATCCCTGACCTGCAATACCTTACCCTGATTTGTAACCCTGACCTGTAACCCTGACCTGTGACCCCTGACCTGTGACCCCTGACTTGCGTTGCCCCCCCCCGCCCCGCCCCGCAGTGCTGCCGGGCGAGCGCCGTGCGAGCTTCCTGGTGCCGGCGCTGCCGTGCGTGGCGTCGCTGTGCCGCGCCTTCCCCTCGCTCTACGAGGACGCCGTGGCGCTGCTCAGCCAGGCGGGGCACGCCTGTGGCGTCAACGCCCGCGCCCAGCGCCACGCCGTGCCCTCACGCACACGCGGTAATGCACGCAGCCACAACCACCACAACCACCACAACCACCACAACCACCACAACAACCACAACCACAACAACCACAACCACCACAACTCCAGCGCCACGCTGTGCCCTCAGGCGCACGCGGTAACGCACGCAGCCACAACCACAATAACCACCACAACCGCAATAAGGTGTGAAAGATGTTCAACACACATACAGTCACAACAACAACCGCCGGTCGCCACTCAGTGACGGTGACGTCACCGCGCCGCCTGTGCCAGGCTAGGTGTAGGAGGAGGTCATGGGACAGACCCCCCAGGTGCCATGGGGTGACTACTGTGCCAGGCTAGGTGCAGGAGGAGGAGGTCACGTGACAGACCCCCAGGTGCCATGGGGTGACTGCTGTGCCAGGCTAGGTGCAGGAGAAGGAGATCACGTGACAGACCCCCAGGTGGTGCCATGGGGTGACTGAGAGGGCTGGCACCTGTGGTCCCTGTTGTGCACAAACAAAGACAAAGATCCCCCGTGTAGCCTGTAACACACTGTAGGGGCAAGTGCTGTTAGTGAGCACCTATGAAGTCCGGCACGGCACACGAGGGGGTGGGTGGCCAACACCACTCCCGGCCGCCTTTGTCTCCCCAGTGGAGATGTTTACTACACACCGCACCAGGTACTCGTTTGAGGCTGAGTCGACCTAGGGGAGGCCCAGGTCCGGTTCAGATAATCGTCACTGCTGTTGGTGGTCGTGAGCGGGAATCGAACTCGGGTCGCCGGGTTCGTAGCGCAGCGCGCTGACCACTACACCACCGCTCCCCATAACCTTACACATTGCCACTTAAACAGACACGCACGCACACTCATGCACGCACACAGAAACGCACACACACACGCACGCACACTCATGCACGCACACACGCACACACATATATCAAACGGTTATACTCGCCCGCTTCTCCCAACACCTCCTCTCACATTCATCCCCTGCCCGTCGTTCTCCGCGCACTCCCAAGGGCACGTTAAGGGTCCTGCCCATTGGCTAAGTGGTGAAGCCACTTGGTGGAATTGCCTTGGGCCGTGCTTGTGGGAGAGCAGCGCAGCCACAACCCAGAGAGAGACGTGGGGCCCATCCATCTCCCCGCCGCCTCCTCCTCCTCCTGCTCCACACCAGCAGCGGCACACCTCTCCCTGTCTCTCTCTCCCTGTCTCTCCCTGTCTCTCTCTCCCTGTCTCTCTCTCCCTGTCTCTCTCTCCCGGTCTCTCTCTCCCTGTCTCACTCCCTCTCTCTCCCTCTCTCTCTCTCCCTCTCTCTCCCTGTCTCTCCCTCTCTCTCTCTCTCTCCCCGTCTCTCTCTCCCCATCTCTCTCTCCCTGTCTCTCTGCTCAGCCTGCGAGCGTCTGTTCAGGAACTCGAGCACCGTTACACTTTTAAAATCGCGTCTTAAAAAAACTCCGTAACTTAACCCCGACCCACTCCGAGACATCTGCAGTTCGCAGGGTGGGGTGGCGTCCCGTTCACCGCTGAATCTCGGGACGCGCGAGCGGGTCCGGCGTTGGCTTTATTTCGAGACGCGTAGCGGAATCGGCCGTTGTTTAGTGGCGACGTTGCGCTCGCCGCAGAGAACCGTGGCGACACGACCGCCCACACGGTGCGGGAGCCGGCGCCAAACTGCGCCACACGCCGCCCTGCCGCATGGCCTTGTGGGAGCCTCGGTACGTCTTCATACTCGAAGACGTACCAATACGAAGTTATTTTACTTCGTCAACGGAACGGAATCGGAAGAAAAACTTATGTACATACATCGCCTACGTACAAGTACTTGGGCGATGATGTATGTTCAAGTACTTACGCGGTGTACGTAAATACATCAGTACATCGTGTACGAGGAAGGCGTCAGCTTCATGTAAAGCGCATTGAGGTCTTGTGTGAATTGCACTCAGAGAAACACGAATTTATTATTATATTATCATCACAGACAGCCCTGGTCACCTGGGCCTTGGTCCGTGCGTTTGACCTACCCTAACCCAGAGAGTTGACGCACCGCGACATTTACACTTTGAGTACCGTCACGTTTTGCCGATAATTACATCCAGCATCATCAGGCACGTTCTGTTTACGTGGCAAACCTCGTCACGTAAACAAAACGTCGAACTCGGAATTGAAAATGTTGTGGCTTGGCTCTCCAACACACCGGTGTACTGTACTAGTGACGAATTGGCCACGTTCTGTTTACGATACAAGCCTTACTAGTTGGCTGTGTCGGGTGGTGGCGGGTTTAATGACACATTTAGATATTTTCACTCAAAAAACCTTTGTTATGGTTGATATTGGTGGCAAAAGCCTCCTAGGTGTCAAACGACTTACCTGCCTGCCTGCCTCCAAACTGCCTTCCAGACTCACAACCTGGTCCACCGCTTGCATCGAAGTGCTGCTGGCGGCAGCGGTGTTGGGTATAAACGTGGGGACTATTCACCTAAACTATTTAAACTTCATTTTGTTTACCAGGTCAGGGCCCACTGAGCTGTGTAGCTGCTTTTCAGAAGCTACCACCAATGACAGCTCCACGAAGTAGCAGCTCATCACCATCATCACCATCATCATCACCACGTGGACATTGATAGCAGCAGCCAAACACTCTGAATGCCGTGACGTTGATTCTAAATGCGTAGATAAAAACCGGAGGACCCGGAGAAAAATCCACGCGACCACGGTGGGGTAGAGAGACACGCAAACTCCAAATCCACAGCAGCAGCAGCAGGCGTCAGGGTTACCCCCTCAGCGGCGTGAGCGAGCGGTGTCCCCTCTCCGCTGTGTCTGTCCAGGCCTCGACCGGGGGGTGGAGGAGGAGGAGGAAGCGATGGAGGAGGTGGGCGGTGGGGAGGGCTCGGGGCGCGGTTCCGACCTGGCGTCTCTGCTGGAGGCCACCTTCCAGCAGCTGGTGCAGACCGCGCTCATCGGCGGCGGGCAGTGACGGCCGGGAACTCGGAGCGCTTGAGCCGGCGCCGCCGCTCGTGCTGAACGACCCGCGGATGTCGCCGCAGACGAGAACGTCTTGAGAGCGAACCCCGAGACTCGGTGGAGGTTTTGGCGGCGGTGGCAGACGGAGGAGGAAGAGGAGGAGGACCCGCCGTGGTTTTATAAACGCCGGCCGGCCCGAGGACGCTCGGATTAAACGCACAGCGGCAAACGAACTCGGCACGTCGGTTTTTGTTGTTGTTGTTGTTTTTTTTACTGCAAGAAGCGTCGAAATCTGGACATCTCGTGATGGGAGTGGGAAAAAACGTCGGTGATTGGATGCCCGCCCGCACCTCTCTCTCTCCAAAGCACAGTGACATGCCACCCGATTGGACAAGTGGATCTCAAGGCTGATCGCGACAGCAGCAGTGGGATTTCCGATTGGATCGTTCCCTGCCTCTGTCGTTATTTTGCAAACCCTCCGCGTTTTCCATTGGACGGTTCGAGCAGCGAGCGCGTGCGGCGATTGGACGGCAAAAGGTGGCACGTCCTCGTCTGATTGGACGGAAGGGCGAATGGCTGCGACAAAGCAGGAGGGAACAAACCGATGCGGAAACCAGCCACCGTTCCGCCAGCGTCGTGTTTGAGTTCCGAACGTCAGGACCACCGAATCGAACCGCCGACAACGGTGCAGCTCCCTCGCTCGCTCGCTCGCTCCCTCGTGGCGTCGTGGCGCCGTGGCGACGTGGCGTGCCAATCATCACACCGGCACATTTGTACCATGCTGTCCTCTTCTGTTTTTCTGTTCTGAATAATAAATCTGTGGGAACTAAACGGTGCGGCTCGCTCGTTTCTGCGTCCGCGTTGTGAGCTTCATAGCTCATCGGATTCCTCCTGCATAAATAAGTATTCTGATTCTGTATGTATGTTGAACTTCTTTCGCACAGTACGTAGCCAACCGCGCTAATTTGCCGTGCGGAGGAAAGACAACAAACTAAACACCAAAAGCAGTTATAAAGAGATTAGTTTGTCAATATAGATGATTTAAAAGTGCATAGCTCCAGTGGCTTTCTAATATGGGAAGGAAGAGCGTTCCAGACGGCCACAGAAGCGCATCTGAAAGCGCCGTGCGACGATGCGGTGACCACCGTCGATAGCCAGCCAGAAGCTGCCGCCGCTGCTGTTGCTGCTGTTGCTGCTGCTGCTGCGAGGATGAGTGGAGCGTCGTGTGACGGTGGTTTATGCTCCTTGACGAGCGGCTGTTCCGTGAGGCCCAGAGGAGAGACTTTCGCTCTTCCCGCTGCCTCCCGAGGTGGCGTCGCTTGGCTCGGTTCCCATTTCAGAATCTCGGAATTTTTATTTCTTCCGGGAGAAATCCGAGGAGCTGTGAAACTTGCGCAGAGCTCCAATAATTTCCTTATGTGGCCGGTAACGGTGAATTACGCGATGACCGTGCGGAATGAGCAGGGGGGGGGGGGTCTATGGGAATATTTTTTATGTCCAAGCTCGGATTCTAAATATTGGAGGGAAAACCCGGAGGACCCGGAGAAAAATCCACGTGACCACGGAGAGAGAAACGCAAACTCCAAATATACAGCAGCAGCAGGCTTTAGGGTCGGGATCATAATATGATTCTAGACTTGAAGCTTTCGTGACTGCAAGGAATCATATTCTAGGTGTTTTCGGTAAAGTCACGTAGGTAAAACATCAAAATTAATAAAAATAATCTTTATTTTATTTTATTATTTTTATAAATTTTGATGTTTTACCTACGTGACTTTACCGAAAACACCTAAGAATATCATAATATGACTTTGAAACCCCTCGCACACCTACGTATTTCACAAGTAGTACTAATCACATACCTGCATTTCCCATAAATATGCTAAATTCCTCTTGATATGCAAATTATTTTGTCAAGGCGCCCTTCCCCCCTTCCAACCCAGCTTAAATATACGCTGCCAAGCGTGGTGGTGTTTCATTCAGACGCTGTCTCCCCGACAGACCTGGTCTTCACCTGAGGACGGCTGCTTGCGTTGTGGCCGAAACGTCTATTACTTCCCTTCTACGTGACTTTACCGAAAGAACCAAGAAGATGAATCACTTGGCTCCCACATTACGCGGACTTGACCCTGTCAGTTCCCGTCACGGTAATTAGTAACCATGGTCCCGGGGAGCTGCACTGTCCCCCTACATCACTCGGCACGGTCCTTACACGGGTACGGACCGGAGTGGTTCGGTCAGCGCTACGCTGCGAACCCGGCGACCCGAGTTCGATTCCCGCTCACGGCCACCAACACCGGTGACGATCATCTGAATCGGCTCTGGGCCTCTCCTAGGTCGACTCCGCTTCAAATGAATAGCAGCTGCGATGTGTCAACTACGCCACTATAGGGAGACAAAGGCGGCCGGGGGAGGTCTTTGTGTTGGAATCGGAGAGCGAGAGAGGAGGGGGGAGAGTGGAGGTGTGGGGGTCATTGCTGGGTCAGTCGATAAACCTGCCAATGATATCAGCTGCATGGAAATCTCTCCCCCCCCCATTCCTCTCGCTCTCACCCCGTCTCCCTCTCCCCCATCTCCCCCCTCCCCCATCTCCCTCTCCCCCATCTCCCCCCCTCTCCCCATCTCCCTCCCCTCCCCCCATCTCCCCCCCCATCTCCCTCCCTCTCCCCCCCCCCCCATCTCCTTCCCTCTCCCCCCATTCCTCTCCCTCTCCCCCGTCTCCCTCTCCCCCATCTCCCACCTTCCCCATCTCCCCCCCTCTCTCCCCCATCTCCCTCTCCCCCTCTCTATTTCCCTCCCTCTCCCCCCCCATCTCCCTCCCTCTCCCCCCATCTCCCTCCCTCTCCCCCCCCCCCCATCTCCCTCCCTCTCCCCCCATCTCCCTCCCTCTCCCCCCACACCCCCCCCCCTCTCCCCCCATCTCCCTCCCTCTCCCCCCATCTCCCTCCCTCCCTCTCCCCCCATCTCCCTCCCTTTCCCCCCCCCCCATCTCCCTCCCTCTCCCACCATCTCCCTCCCCCCATCTCCCTCCCCCTCCCCCCATCTCCCTCCCTCTCCCCCCATCTCCCTCGCTCCCCATCTCCCTCCCTCTCCCCCCCCATCTCCCTCTCCCCCCATCTCCCTCCCCCCATCTCCCTCCCCCCATCTCCCTCCCCCCATCTCCCTCCCTCTCCCCCATCTCCCCCCCTCCCCCATCTCCCCCCCTCCCCCATCTCTCTCTCCCCCATCTCCCCCCCTCTCCCCATCTCCCCCCCTCCCCCCTCTCCCTCTCCCCCATCTCCCCCCCTCCCCCATCTCCCCCCTCCCCGTCCTTGGCTGCTTCTGCCCCGCGGCACGTGTCGGACGAGCTTCTGGACGCGGCGGCGATTTCAGCTCCATCGCTACCTCGTGATGTGTGTGATGGTAGCTGTGTGTGATGGTAGCTGTGTGTGATGGTAGCTGTGTGTGATGGTGGCTGTGTGTGATGGTGGCTGTGTGTGATGGTGGCTGTGTGTGATGGTAGCTGGGGCTGTGTGTGTGATGGTAGCTGTGTGTGATGGTAGCTGTGTGTGATGGTAGCTGGGGCTGTGTGTGATGGTAGCTGTGTGTGATGGTAGCTGGGGCTGTGTGTGACGGTAGCTGTGTGTGACGGTAGCTGTGTGTGACGGTAGCTGTGTGTGACGGTAGCTGTGTGTGATGGTAGCTGGGGCTGTGTGTGACGGTAGCTGTGTGTGACGGTAGCTGTGTGTGACGGTAGCTGTGTGTGACGGTAGCTGTGTGTGATGGTAGCTGGGGCTGTGTGTGATGGTAGCTGTGTGTGACGGTAGCTGTGTGTGACGGTAGCTGTGTGTGATGGTAGCTGTGTGTGACGGTAGCTGTGTGTGACGGTAGCTGTGTGTGATGGTAGTTGTGTGTGACGATAGCTGTGTGTGATGGTAGCTGGGGCTGTGTGTGATGGTAGCTGTGTGTGACGGTAGCTGTGTGTGACGGTAGCTGTGTGTGACGGTAGCTGTGTGTGACGGTAGCTGTGTGTGACAGTAGCTGGGGCTGTGTGTGATGGTAGCTGTGTGTGACGGTAGCTGTGTGTGACGGTAGCTGGGGCTGTGTGTGATGGTAGCTGTGTGTGATGGTAGCTGTGTGTGACGGTAGCTGTGTGTGATGGTAGCTGTGTGTGATGGTAGCTGGGGCTGTGTGTGATGGTAGCTGTGTGTGACGGTAGCTGTGCGTGACGGTAGCTGTGTGTGATGGTAGCTGTGTGTGACGGTAGCTGTGTGTGATGGTAGCTGTGTGTGACGATAGCTGTGTGTGACGGTAGCTGTGTGTGACGGTAGCTGGGGCTGTGTGTGATGGTAGCTGTGTGTGACGGTAGCTGGGGCTGTGTGTGATGGTAGCTGTGTGTGATGGTAGCTGTGTGACGGTAGCTGTGTGTGACGGTAGCCGGGGCTGTGTGTGATGGTAGCTGTGTGTGACGGTAGCTGTGTGTGACGGTAGCTGGGGCTGTGTGTGATGGTAGCTGTGTGTGACGGTAGCTGTGTGTGATGGTAGCTGGGGCTGTGTGTGATGGTAGCTGTGTGTGATGGTAGCTGTGTGTGATGGTAGCTGGGGCTGTGTGTGATGGTAGCCGTGTGTGACGGTAGCCGTGTGTGACGGTAGCTGTGTGTGATGGTAGCTGTGTGTGATGGTAGCTGGGGCTGTGTGTGATGGTATCTGTGTGTGATGGTAGCTGTGTGTGACGGTAGCTGTGTGTGACGGTAGCTGTGTGTGATGGTAGCTGTGTGTGATGGTAGCTGTGTGTGATGGTAGCTGGGGCTGTGTGTGACGGTAGCTGTGTGTGATGGTAGCTGTGTGTGATGGTAGCTGTGTGTGATGGTAGCTGTGTGTAATGGTAGCTGGGGCTGTGTGTGATGGTAGCTGTGTGTGATGGTGGCTGTGTGTGATGGTAGCTGTGTGTGATGGTAGCTGTGTATAATGGTAGCTGGGGCTGTGTGTGACGGTAGCTGTGTGTGATGGTAGCTGTGTGTGATGGTAGCTGTGTGTAATGGTAGCTGGGGCTGTGTGTGATGGTAGCTGTGTGTGATGGTGGCTGTGTGTGATGGTAGCTGTGTGTGATGGTAGCTGTGTGTGATGGTAGCTGGGGCTGTGTGTGATGGTAGCTGTGTGTGATGGTAGCTGTGGCTGTGTGTGATGGTAGCTGTGTGTGATGGTAGCTGGGGCTGTGTGTGATGGTAGCTGGGGCTGTGTGTGATGGTAGCTGGGGCTGTGTGTGATGGTAGCTGTGTGTGATGGTAGCTGTGTGTGATGGTAGCTGTGTGTGATGGTAGCTGGGGCTGTGTGTGATGGTAGCTGTGTGTGATGGTAGCTGTCTGTGATGGTAGCTGTGTGTGATGGTAGCTGTGTGTGATGGTAGCAGGGGCTACCCACGTGGTCAACGCTGTCGCCCCGTGACCCCCTCTGTGCTCCCCGCGCAGTCACCACGCGTCCCGCCACCGCGGGGCATCAGACGCGCCGGGAGACACAACACGGAGCGGCGTTGGTGGCAGTAGCAGTGGCAGCAGCAGCAGGGTGACAGCAGCAGCAGCAGGGTGACAGCAGCAGCAGTGGCAGCAGCAGCAGCAGCGGCGGCAGCAGCAGCGGTGGTGGTGGTGAGAGGCGTCAGAGCAGCCATCGATCCCCTCCGGCAGCTGCGGCACGAGTCGCTGCCTCGGGCTCGCGAGGAGCGGACGGAGCCGAAGGAGCGAATTTGTGGAGCTGACGAGGGACCTGCGGTGACGTCCTCGAGTCCAGCAGAGACCTCGAGACTCGACAACAACAACAACATCATCAACAACAACATCAACAACAACATCATCAACAACATCGCACACGGGGTCACGAAAAATCGTGAGAAACGTCTTGAAGAATAAGCAAAGGCGTTGGAGACCGGTAAGACGCCTTTATGACTATCGGTGACCTTGAGAATAAGGGAATGTTTTTTTTTAGTAATAAGATTGAAGGCCGTTAAATCTGAGGGGAGATCTTGAGAGCAGGCAGAAGGAGGCACCTGGAAGAGCAGCAGCAGAGAGTTCGAAGGAAGGAAGGACAACATCCGAGTGTCGCTGTCGCCGTTTCAAAATCTGTGGCCCTTTCGAGACCCCGAGACGGGGACTTGGTTGTTGTTGTTGGAGTCACCCGCCGATGTTTCGGTCCACGGAGGTTTTGGTGAAATCCGGACGGGGGAGTGTCCGTCTCAACGCGTCTGTGACAGGCGCAAGCAGCTGATGGCCAAGGAGGTCCCAGCGACTTGGGGAAGTGTTGGGGACCGAGAAGACCCAGAGGATGTGGTGAGAGAGAGGAAGTGTGAGCTGTGAAGGGCGCTACCGAGGCCCGGAGACTGGGCAGGTTCCACGGACCAAGAGGCATCGAGGAGCAGGAAGGGCCGAGAGGGTGCAGGGGACTTCACGGAGCGCCTTGGGAAGCGCCGGAGTTGTAATCCCCGTACCTGGCTACGTACGGCGCGAACGAAGTTCAACGCACACGCGCACACAGCCCCCGTGGTGTTGCGAGCACCCATCCACGCACGTCCGGGGAGGTGAAGGAGACTTGCGGGGGAGGCGATCAGGCACCTGGGAAAGCCTTGAGGGAAGGGCGAGGAAGGCCGGAAAGGAACCCCCGGAGACGAGCAGGTTGGGGGCGCGCAGACGTTCCAGCGGATCGCGTCATCGGGAGAGTGGGTGGATAGCGAAGGCCAGAGGTCAGGAGGGGCCGGGTGAGTAGGAAGAAGGGCCCCGGGAAGGCCCAGGGAGGCCTGGCGGTGGTGGAGCGGCATGGGGGAGTCGCTGGACGTGAAGGCCCTCTGCCTGGCCTTCTTCGACTACAAGACGGAGAAGTTCGTGATCGCGCGCAACAAGAAAGTCGGAGTCCTGTACCGCCTCCTGCAGCTCGGAGTCATTGGCTACCTGCTCGGGTACGCGTGCAGGTGTGTGTGCAGGTGTGTGTGTGCAGGTGTGTGTGTGCAGGTGTGTGTGTGCAGGTGTGTGTGTGCAGGTGTGTGTGTGCAGGTGTGTGTGTGCAGGTGTGTGTGTGCAGGTGTGTGTGTGCAGGTGTGTGTGTGCAGGTGTGTGTGTGCAGGTGTGTGTGTGCAGGTGTGTGTGTGCAGGTGTGTGTGTGCAGGTGTGTGTGTGCAGGTGTGTGCGTGCAGGTGTGTGTGTGCAGGTGTGTGCAGGTGTGTGTGTGCAGGTGTGTGTGTGCGCAGGTGTGTGTGTGTAGGTGTGTGTGTAGGTGTGTGCGTGTGTGTGTGTTCAGGTGTGTGCGTGTGTGCAGGTGTGTGTGTGCAGGTGTGTGGTGCTGGCCACCCACCCCCTCGTGTACCGTTCCGGCCTTCATAGGTGCTCGCTAACAGCACTTGCCCCTACAGTCTGTTCAGGCTATACGGGGGATCTTTGTCTTTGTCTTTTGTGTGTGTGTAGGTGTGTGTGCAGGTGTGTGCAGGTGTGTGTGTGCGTGCAGGTGTGTGCGTAGGTGCAGGTGTGTGTTCAGGTGTGTGTGTGTGCAGGTGTGTGCAGGTGCGTGCGTGCAGGTGTGTGCGTGTGTCGATGTGCATGCGAGGGGTGGGGGAGTGGTAGTGTAACGGTTAGCGCACTGCGTTACGAACCCTATGACCTGAGTAAAATTTCCGCTCACAGCCAACATCAGCGGCGAATATCTGAAACGGTCGTGGAGCCCCCCCTAGGTGTGTTCAGCCTTAAATGAGCGCCTGTTGTGGTGTTTAATCGTGAGCCCTGGGGAGACAAAGGTGGCCGGGCGAGGTGTTGACCGCACACACCCCTCGTGTGCGGTTCCGGGCTTCAAGCGTGCTCCCCAACAGCACTTGCCCCAACAGTCTATTGAAGACTATCCAGGGGATCTTTGTCTTTCGTAGTTTGTGGCGCGCGGTCAGCGAACCCTACAACCCGAGTTCGAATCTCGCTCTCGGCCAACAATCCAAGCTGGTCGCGGGCCCTCCCCTAGATCTACTCAGCCTTAAATAAGTACCT
Source organism: Lethenteron reissneri (assembly GCF_015708825.2). Taxonomy (NCBI): domain Eukaryota; kingdom Metazoa; phylum Chordata; class Hyperoartia; order Petromyzontiformes; family Petromyzontidae; genus Lethenteron; species Lethenteron reissneri. Next base: position 12,013,329 of record NC_083806.1, on the reverse strand, counting down.
GGTGCGGTGTGTAACCATCAGCACGGGGGGGGGGGGGGGTAGTGGCCACACCTCGTCCCAGGGTGCCGTACCGCCCACCGCTAGCGGCACTTGCCCCCAGCATCCCGTGAAGGCTACACGGGGGATCTTTGCCTGCGTCATCCGGTCCGTGTATGAGTTTAGAATCCCGAGCGCGTCCCACGCGATGCACACACACGTGGGCTGGTGGCCTCGTCTGGCCACGGCCTCGTCTGGGTGGCTGTAATCCACGCCGAGGGGCTCCCGAGATGAATCACGACGACAGGGAATTATTCGGCAGCTCCCAACAAACGGGGATGGCTGAAACTGATCGTTTTCATTCATTCGTGGACTCGAGACTTCTAGAAGAAAAAACGATTCGACGCGTCCCAGGCTCCACCTTCACCTCCCACCGTTCCCGACCAGTGGGTCCGTGAGCTGCCGTGGGGTCTGCGTTGTGCTCTCGCCGTACGAACGTGGAATTTCCACTGGCGGCCCATGCGGGAGGGCCGTGAACGTCATCTGGTTGCTGTTGTTGCAATCTTCGTACGTAGCCACGCATCGGCACGGTTTACGTGACAAACCCTCTGACTAATTGGCTGTGTCGGGTGGTTGTGGGTTAGCGACACATTTACATTGACGGGATCTAACCCAAGAAAACCTTTATTATAGATTATATTATTTGTGGCGCAAAGCCTCCTCCTACAACTACTACGCCTTAATGATGGTCACCAATTCACGGTGTCCAATGAACATGTAACAATGCTGTGTGCAACGCGCGCTTTTGGAGTTTTGATTTTTCGTCGAATATTGTTGCGTTTCGTCTCCCGCAATTTACGAATCCATTCGGAAGTCGTCCGCGACCTCCCCCACCCCACCCCCCTTCGTATTAGAGAACGACCCGCGGAAGGGGATACTACAGAGCTACCTCTGAGATCCCTCCCCCTCCTCCTGCTCCCCCTCCAAGTGACCTCTGCTCCACTCTGCCGCGAGTAGAATGTCGCGCCACGTGACCGCCACACCGATATTTTTAATTCGCAGAGCTGGAGTGCAGCCACATTAAGTGCAGAACCAAACGAAGTGTGTGTCGACTCAGCCTCAAATGAGTACCTGGTCTGATGTGTGAGCATCGCCACTGGGGAGACAAAGGCGGCCGGGCGTGGTGTTAGCCACCCACCCCCTCGTGTGCCGTGCCGGCCTTCGTAGGTGCTCGCTCACAGCACTTGCCCCTACAGTCTGTTCAGGCTATACGGGTGATCTTTGTGTGTGTGGTGAAGTCGTTGCTGATTCATCAGCAGAGTCGGCATGGGTCGAAGCGTCACTCCGGGCACGCCGCCTGGCTGATGGGAGGTGGCAAACAGAACATTATTGATTTGTTTACGTAAACAAATAGATTGACACACAAAACCAAAACGAAGATCCCCCGTGCAGCCTTATTTTACACACCGCACCCAGGTATAATACTGTTCTCATTTGAGGCCGAGCCGACCTAGGGGAAGCCCAAGACCGGTTCAGACAATCGTCACCGGTGTTGGTGGCCGTGAGCGGGAATCGAACTCTGGTCGCCCGGGTTGGCACCGCAGCGCTAACCGCTGCGCCACCGCTCCCCGCCGTGTCCCGCGTGCACGCGATGTGTCGGTGAGTCACGTGATCTGTCGGTGAGTCACGTGCCCCCCCAGTGCGGTGTCAGTGAGCGCGCCTTGGACGAGCTCCGCTCCCCGCTGAGCCCCCCTCCCCCCTCCACACGAAGACAAAGATGCCCCGTGTAGCCTTCACAGACTGTTGGGGCAAGTGCTGTTAGCGAGTAGCAGCGCCTGTGGAGGCTGCCGGCACTGTGGCACACGAGGGGGTGGGTGGTCGGAGCCACGCCCGGCCGCCTTTGTCTCCCCAGCGGCGATGTTTACTACACACCGCACCAGGTACTCATTTAAGGTTGAGTCGAGCTAGGGGAGGCCCAGGACCAATTCAGACAATCGTCACCGGTGTGAAAAACACAGCAAGACATGTTTTTCACACCTGACGATGATTGCTTGTGTTGCAGTCGAAACGACGTGAGAATTGTATTGTTTTATATTTTTATTATTTTATTGTTTCCCTTCTACGTGACTTTACCGAAAGAACCAAGAATATGGATCCCTGCAGTCACGAAAGCTTTAAATCGAAATTTAAGTGGGAGACTATTTGACTTATTGAAGCTACTAACATGACATTTGTTATCACGTTCCATTAAAAGCGATAGTCCCATGTAAGTGTTCACATTGTTTTGAAGCACCCTGAGTATCATGGATAACGGTTAAGTTGGTCGCCCCATTGTAGCGCCGACTCCACTGGACGCATCCCGAGCGCTAAGCGAGGTCTGCCCGTACTGTACTGGATGTGATTGTTCAGCGACGGTGGCGGTCTAAACTCGTCTGTACAGTACGGTACTGTATATGCAGATTTATCTCTTACGCCCCGCCCCCTTTCTCTTGAGGTGGGTGGGGGTCAGTCAGAGTGGACGGGGTCAGTCGAGGTGGGCGGGGTCAGTCAGGGTTGGCGGAGTGGGTGGGGGTCAGTCGGGGTGGGTGGGGGTCAGTCGGTGTGGACGAGTTCAGTCACAGTGGGCGGAGTGGGTGGGGGTCAGTCAGGGTGGGCGGGGTCAGTCAGGGTTGGCGGAGTGGGTGGGGGTCAGTCGGGGTGGGTGGGGGTCGGTCGGAGTGGGTGGTGTCCGTCAGAGTGGGCGGGGGTCAGTCATAGTGGGCGGAGTGGGCGGGGTCAGTCGATGTGGGCGGGGTCAGGCGGAGTGGGCGGGGTCAGTCAGAGTGGGCGGGGTCAGTCAGAGTGGGCGGGGTCAGTCGAGGTGGGCGGGGTCAGTCACAGTGGGCGGAGTGGGCGGGGTCAGTCAGAGTGGGCGGGGTCAGTCAGAGTGGGCGGGGTCAGTCGAGGTGGGCGGGGTCAGTCACAGTGGGCGGAGTGGGCGGGGTCAGTCAGAGTGGGCGGGGTCAGTCAGAGTGGGCGGGGTCAGTCAGAGTGGGCGGGGGTCAGTCGAGGTGGGCGGGGTCAGTCACAGTGGGCGGAGTGGGTGGGGGTCAGTCAGAGTGGGCGGAGTCAGTCGGATTGGGTGGGGGTCAGTCGGGGTGGGCGGGGTCAGTCGGGGTGGGCGGGGTCGGTCAGAGTGGGTGGGGTCAGTCAGAGTGGGCGGGGTCAGTCGGTGTGTACTCCCAACAAGACGATAGGGGAGCAGCAGCAGCAGCAGGAGGATGATGATGATGATGATGCGCATGATGGAGGTGCGACATGAGAGAGTTGTGGGTCGTGGGCGTCTGGCCGCCGCCGCCGCTCTAGGTGGGTGTTCGTGGTGAAGCGCGGCTACCAGGAGTGGGACTCGGCCCTCGAGAGTTCCGTCATCACCAAGCTCAAGGGCGTCACGCTCGTCAACGCCTCCGAGGGGGGCACGCGCGTCTGGGACGTGGCCGACTACGTCATCCCCCCGCAGGTGAGGGCCCACGTCTCCGCGACGTTTCGGGTAATGGCCCTTCCTCATAGCACGTGAAAGAACTCAAAATGCATCTTTGCAATTACTGATAATTTACTAAAACTAAACTATTTTTTGAGGCCCCACTGAGCTACGCAGCTCTTCAGAAGCGACCTGTCACGATTCATAGCTCAACAAAGCAGCGGCTTATCAAGTGGAAATTGCTAGCAGCTGCCAGATGTTCTAAACGCGTGGTGATGTTGATTCTAAATGTAGAGGAAAACCCGGAGGACCCGGAGAAAAATCCACGGGGAGAGAGAGAGAGACACGCAAATTCCAAATACACAGCAGCAGACATCAGGGTGGAATCCACGACCTCCTGCGTACCAGGCAAGGGAGTTAACATTTCCTAGGCGAGGTAGTTAACATATCGCAAATTCCTGTTGATATGCAAATTCCTTTGTCAAGGCTTCCTCCTCCTTTAACCCAGCTTAAATATACGCTGCCAAGCTTGGTGGTGTTCATTCAGACGCTGTCTTTCCGACAGCCCTGTTCTTCACCTGAGGACGGCTGCTTGCGTTGTGGCCGAAACGTCGTGAGAATTGTATTTTATTATGTTTATTTTTATTATTTTATTATTTCCCTTCTACGTGACCTTACCGAAAGAACCAAGAATATCTTCCAGGCATCTCCGTGCATCACTTGCATACAACTAACTCACAGCCACAAGTCGCTTTTATCTTTATATTTTAAACAACGACAGGTAGTATGTTAATTTATATTTTTCTCATTCGGAATTTTCTAATTGTACGTTTGGCTATTAATGCGATGGTGGCACTTACGGAGTGGAACATTTGTGCCAGAAAGGCGTGTGTCCAGACGCCTGCCACTCCGATGCAGCTGTGGACAGGAGGAACACTTTGCATACACGTGATTGACCTGTATTTGACACGTGATTGACACGTGATTGACACGTGACGTTGTCCCCGACTGCCCCTGTCCCCCAGGGAGAGAATGTGTTCTTCGTGGTCACGAACCTCATCGTGACTCCACTGCAAAGACAAAGCAAGTGCCCCGAGGTGAGCGAGCCACCATCAACAGCAGCAGCAGCAGCAGCCGCCGTTCACAACTGACTGGCGGTGACGTCACCACGGCGCTTGTGCCAGGCTAGGTGCTCCCAGGTGCCATGGGTGGACTGGCTGAAATGACTGGCAGATGCACCACCTGTGCTCCTCACTGTGCCGGCGACTGTCTCCAACTGCCCAGCTATTAATTTTAGTTTTTTATCTACGTGACTTTATCGAAAGAACCAAGAATAGCATTACGCATCTGTTTTTTTTTTTAAAACGGAAAATAGGGCAAAAAGTTTCCCAGTTTACCAAAAGCCTCAGCCGAGATCTGCCCTCGGGGGTTTGGGGTTGCGATGTCACGGTTCGCGAGCGCGCCAGTCGCACAGCTGGCAACCCACACGGTTCACGCCGCATTCCTCGACAGAGAAGTTGGGTTCTCAGCTCCATGCGGCGTCCCGCCGTTTCAATACGGGCACAAAAGAAGTGTCTGTCTGTGTTTCTCCCTCGTGATGGGACTTTGTAGGATGAACGTTGGGATGTATAAGGGGCACGTGGTGACCACTAAGGTCTGAGTTGGTCTGTAACAAGGCAGGGAGGGAGGGTGGGCGCTGATGGGGGTTGTCAGCTGCTGGGAGCAGCTCGTCCCGGGCCGCCCCTGGGTGTGGGCGAGTTCCACCTCGAGCAGCATGTAAGCAGGAGGAGGAGGCCCTTCCGGCAGCAGTGACACGAGCAGGTATTTGCAGGGCTGTACCTTTAGCCACCATCAGGCTGTCGCCTGATGAGGCTGCTGGTTGTTGTTGTAAATTACCGTCGAAACGTCACGCTAATCGAATTATAAATGAGGTCGTGGGTTTACTCTACAACACACTGTGCGTGTGCTAATGGGCACGTTTTGTCGACGTGACAAAGCTTCCTAATTGGCTGTGTCGGGTGGTGCCGGGTTTAACGACGCGTTCATATTGACGCGATCTAACCCTCCTAAGACGACTACTGCGAGTTAAAATAGATCACCCCCCCCCAGCCCCCCCAGCCCCCCCCCCCCCAGCCCCCCACACGCCAGACACGTTGAGGAGTCGGTGACACCCCTCGGCCTCATTGGCAGTAATCGGTGTCCCGCGAGCCCTGCCACTTGTCAGCGGCGCGACACCGCGGGACACGGAGCTCGCAACCCGCAGCCGGAGTGGAGTTTCACAGACGCACCACACGCACAGACACCACACACACACAACACACACACACGCACCACACACACACCACACAACACACACACACCACACACACACCACACACACCACACACACACTACACACACACACTACACACACACACACCACACTACACACACACACCACACACACACCACACACACACACACCACACACACCACACACCACACACCACACACACCACACACCACACACACCACACACACACACCACACACACCACACACACACTACACACACACACTACACACACACACCACACACACACCACACACCACACGCACACACACACCACACACACACACCACACACACCACACACACACACACACCACACACACCACACACACACACCACACACACACACCACACACACACCACACACACACGCAACCACACACACATACACCACACACGCACGCACAACACACACACACCACACACACGCACAACACACACACCACACACACACCACACACGCACCACACACGCACAAAACAAGGAAGACAAAGGTCCCCTATATAGCCTTAACAGACTGTTGGGCCAAGTGCTGTTAGCGAGTAGCACCGATGAAGGCCGGAACGGTACCCAAGGGGGTGTGTGGCTAGCACCACGCCCGGCCGCCTTTGTCTCCCCAGTGGCAATGTACTACACACTGCACCAAGTACTCATTTGAGGCCGAGTCGACCTAGGGGAGGCTCAGCACCCGATCAGACCATCGTCACCGATGTTGGTGACCGTGAGCGGAAATCGAACTCGGGTCGCCGAGGTTCGTAGCGCTAACCGCTGCGCCACCACTCCCCATAGCAGACTTAGGTGCAGCAGGCAGAGGTCACCTACAGCCCCGTCCTCTGTGTCCACCGTAAACAACACGGAGAAACACTTTTGTCAACAACACCGCGTTTGGCATTCAACGATTTTAGTAAAAAGGTACACAATCGGTGACATTTCGGGCAATGGGCCTTCTTCACAGCACATAGGCCAGAGAGGTAGAGAGGGTTGCTTTTTGCAGAGCTGCCAACGCAGTATCACCAAAGTAGAGAGTAACACGCACCTGTACTGCACAGCAGAGAGTGACACACCTGTACAGCAATACACACACTTGGCCAGGCATAGGTACGCCCACAACCCGGACAAATGTAGTCTGTATAAAGGAGGGCGGCCTCCATCAAACGCACAACGTGACATTATTAATAATCGTTAATAATTATTGTTATTCGTTATATTATTATTATTGTTGTTGTTGTTGTTTTCACGCCACAATTCCCGCTCGCCACGTCTGGCAGCACCCCAAGATCCCCGGGGCGCTGTGCACCGAGGACAAGGAATGCCCCGCTGGGGAGCCATTCTCCACGGGCAACGGTCGCTCACCTGTACACACACCTGTACACACACCTGTACACACACACACCTGTACACACACCTGTACACACACACCTGTACACACACACCTGTACACACACACACCTGTACACACACACACCTGTACACACACACACCTGTACACACACACCTGTCTACACACCTTCTTCACACTCACACCTGTTCACGCTCACACCTGTTCACGTTCACACCTGTCCACGCTCACACCTGTTCACACTCACACCTGTTCACACTCACACCTGTCCACACTCACACCTGTTCACGCTCACACCTGTCCACACACCTGTTCACACTCACACCTGTTCACGCTCACACCTGTTCACACAGACAGCCGCTCACCTGTCCTCCTCTGCCTGCCAGGTATCAGGACCGGTCGCTGTGTTCCTCACAGCCCGGGCATTCGCACCTGTGAGATCTCAGCCTGGTGCCCTGTGGAGAATGCCACGGCCCCACGGTGAGGGGCACGTCACACACACACACCTACACACCTGTGTGGACACCTGCGTGGACACCTGTGTGAACACCTGTGTGGACACCTGCGTGGACACCTTCACACACAGCGAAGATCCCTGCTAGTAGCGAGTCGCAGCACCTGTGGAGGCCGCCGTCACGACGCACGAGGGGGTGGTGCCCACCAACCACGCCCGGGTTGTCTCTCTCCCCGGTGGCGATGTTTGCACTCCGCACCGGGTAGTCGTTTAAGGCTGAGTCGACCTAGGGGAAGGCCCAGGATGGGTTGAGACGCCCGTCACCTGGCGTTGGCCGCGAGCGAGAACTGACCTCGGGGCAGGGGGGGGGGGGTCTGCGGGGGGCTCGGAGCGCGGCGGAGAAAGCCGCCGCACAGGACAACCACGCGGCTCGGCAGAGGGGTCAGGCGGGGAGCTGCCGCCGGCGGGGTTACCGAGAGGAACCCTCGTGGGGGTTCACTGCCGTTCGCTTCGGGGGCACATTGAGGCGTGAGCGTGGATTGGGGAAAGTATTTAACGGGGTCGGCTGGTTAAACTAAACTTTTTACGCGCTCTAACCAAAAAAAACTGCGTTATGGATCAAAGTAAATAATCAACAATTTTTGTCAGAGAGCGACCTGGCCACCCACAGATGATAGCTCGACAGAGTGCCGTTTCACGGGGGGGGGGGGGGAGGAGACGCGTAGCCCCAGCAGCGAGGAGGTTCTGTGAACTGGTGTGTGGCGACTGCGAGCAAGCGTCGTCCTCCCCGTCGCTCTCTCCGCGTCTGTCCAGGAGGCCGGTGCTCGCCGGGGCTGAGAACTTCACAGTCTTCATCAAGAACACAATCCGGTTCCCCAAGTTTGACTTCAGCAAGTGAGACATTCAACACACGCATATATATATACACGCAAAGACAAAGCTGCCCCAAATAGCCTTAACGGACTGGTGGGGCAAGTGCTGTTAGCGAGTCGCACCTGTGAAAGCCGGAACGGCACACGAGGGGGTGGGTGGCCAGCACCACGCCCGGCCGCCTTTGTCTCCCCAGTGACGATGTTTACTACACACCGCACCAGGTACTCATTTGGGGCTGGGTCGTCCTACGTGTGGATGCACGTACGGTCACTGCATCGCACGCTTTCAGATACGCTTCTGCGGCTGTCTGGAACGCTCTTCACTCCGATATCAGGAAGGCACTTGAGCGGTGCACTTTTAAATCATCATCGAGATTGACAAACTCGTTTCTTTGCAACTGATTTGCGTTCAGTTTGTGCAGCCTTCACGGACTGTTGGGGACAAGCTAGCGACGGCCGGCACGGCACCCTCGATGAGGTGTGGCCAGCACCACGCCCGGCCGCCTTTGTCTCCCCCAGTGTTAATGGTTACCAGGCACTCACGGTACACCGTGTGTGTCCACGTGTGTGTCCACGTGTGTGTGTCCGTGTGTGTCCGCGTGTGTCTCCGTGTCCCCGTGTCCACCCGTGTGTGTCCGTGTGTGTCCGCGTGTGCCTCCGTGTGTCTCCGTGTGTGTCCGCGCGTGTGTCTGCGCGTGCCAGGCGTAACGTGCTGGAGCGCGCCGAGGCGGACTACCTGAAGCGCTGCCGCTACAACGCCACGGCCGCCCCCTACTGCCCCATCTTCCGCCTGGGGCAGCTGGTGCGCGCAGCCAGCGAGGACTTCCACAGCCTCGCCGTGGAGGTGGCGCCCTGCCTGGCAGCACGCCGCGCACACGACTCGCTGCGTGTGCACGCCGTGTACGCCACGTGTGCACACGCCGTGTACGCCACGTGTGCACACGCCGTGTACGCCACGTGTGCACACGCCGTGTACGCCACGTGTGCACACGCCGTGTACGCCACGTGTGCACACGCCGTGTACGCCACGTGTGTACACGGCGTGTACACCACGTACACATAGGGTGCATACTCCACCCCCTCCACTCCCAATGAGTGATGGGGCGCGGTTGTGGAGAGAGTGGAGAGGTTTCTGTACCTGGGCAGTGTGCTTATGACCAGCTCCGGTTTGGCAGTCGATGTCTCACTTCGAATCAGTCGAGCGGCGTTATCTTTTCATTCATCAGCTACATAATGCTGCTGTGTGGAAGCTGCTTGATGCTCCGCAAGAATCTTCGGGTCTTCTTGCCCACAGGTATATCCTTCCTCCTCTACGCTTGCACAACATGGAGCCCTGTAAAGGAACATCTTGGCTGGTTTGAAAGATTCAGGCAAGCCTGCCTACGATCAATCCTGGGTTTAACTAGGCTGGATTGTGTGATGAGTTCACAGATCCTTCACTGATCTGGACAAAGTCCCATCGGTGAGATCCTCCGTTGGCTGGGTCATGTAGCCCACATGCCAAACCACAGCATGCCCAAACAGCTTTTGTTCGGCCGGATATAAAGGGCTAAACGAGCGTGGCATGGGCTAGAGAAGAGATGGAATTATGTGGTAACAGAGGATATGGAGCTGAGTGGACTTGCCAATTACTGGTACCAGCAGTGTCAAGATCGGCCTTTATGGAGGCTCGTGAATGACGCTGCTGGGCAGTTGGAGGCAGTCGCCCTCCAACAACAACGGAGGGCGGAGGAGCGACGCTCACAACAACGAGCGGTGCGCCGGGTGGCTAAAGCACAGCAAGTTGGCACAGTAGGGGGCACAGGTGGTCCATCAGCCAGTCATCTCGGTCATCTCGGTCAGTTGACCCATGGCACCTGGGTCTGCCCCGTGACCTCCTGCCAGCGGGCGTTCGACACTTCACGTGGCCTCAAGGTGCACATGGCCTGGCACAAGCGTCGTGGTGACGTCACCGCCACTTAGTGGCGAATGGCGGTTGTTGTTGTAACACTGTGTGTGTGTGTAATACTGTGTGTGTGTGTAACACTGTGTGTGTGTAATGCTGTGATGCTGTGTCTGTAATGCTGCGTGTGTAGGGTGGCGTTATCGGGGTGCAGATCGAGTGGAGCTGTAACCTGGACCGCCCCGCGAGTGAGTGTCACCCCGTCTACTCGTTCAACCGCCTGGACGCAGCGCGACCCCACCTCAATGCCTCCTCTTCCTCGGGGTACAACTTCAGGTGGGCCCTTCACTCTCACCACCTTCCTTAACCCCTCTCGATAACATTAACCCTCACCGCAACATTGATCTTAACCGTAACATTAACCTCTCACCATAACATTAACCCTCACCGCAACATTGATCTTCACCGTAATATTAACCCTCACCGTAACATTAACCCTCAACGCAACATTGATCTTAACCGTAACATTAACCCTCACCGTAACATGAACCATAACCATACCATTGACCGTAACATTAACCTTCACCGTAATGTTGATCCTAACAGTAACATTCACCCTAACTGCAACATTAACCTTAACCGTAACATCAATCCCGAACTGCAACATTCACCCTAACCCTACCGTAAAAAAATTACGTGAACCCCAACCAACGAACGTTACGCGTTGATTACCACCGCAACCCTTGAACCCGCACCCTTTCGGCCCGAGCAGGTTCGCCAAATACTACCGGCAGGCGGACGGCGGCGAGCAGCGTAAGCTCTTCAAGGTCTACGGCATCCGCTTTGACGTGCTGGTGTTCGGCAAGGTGAGCACACACAGGGGACATGAGACCTCTCTTATTCACTTTTCCCTTTTCGTATCTTAACTTTGCGTGAAGTGGCCTTGAACTTTGTGGCACGAAAGGCGCTCGGCTCTTTAAATAAAGATCGTTCTTATTTTCTCATTATTGTTTGGTCACGAGAATGAGACTCAGCCAGGTGCCAAATCTCAGACTCACTCACCGACCCTTTTGGGGCAGCCAAACAAAGAAACAGTGACTCACTGCGAGACATCGTTAAGGGTTATCCTAGTGATAAACTCATGGTCTCTGTCAGAGAAATGTGGAATTTCCAGCTCTGATTCAGATGGGAGTGCAGCAAAAGCCAGCGATGCACTGTACTTACTCTGCTGCCCGTAACTATGCTCTAAAACTTCACCAACTCCGCTCTGACCAGCATGGTGAAGTATGGTCAACCCCCCCCCCGTCAAGACCCACACGGTGTGTGGCATGGGAATAGCCTCATCCAGAAGTGGATTGACCCTGAGCTGCAAACGAACATACGTAATGAACTAACCATGACCCTTGACCCCTGACCCAGGCAGGCAAGTTCAGCATCGTTCCCACGGCCGTGAACGTGGGATCAGGCCTGGCCCTGCTCGGAGCGGTGAGACACACCCCCCCCCCCCCCCCCCCTTGCTCTCCCTGTCTCTCTCCTCACCCTCACAGCCCCCACACTCTCCCACGTGCTCCCCCTCTCACTCATTCACCCTCGCTCACTCATTCCCCCTCACTCACTCATTCACCCTCACTCACTCATTCCCCCTCACTCACTCATTCCCCCTCACTCACTCATTCACCCTCGCTCACTCATTCCCCCTCACTCACTCATTCACCCTCACTCACTCATTCCCCCTCACTCACTCATTCTCCCTCGCGTTCTGCAATGATTCAATCTGTGCATCATCCATTGTCCTAACCGCTCAGTCACAGGTAACAGCGTTCGCTAAATAGCAGTCTTCCCCTCGCTCCCCCTCCCGCTCTTCCCATCTCATCTCCCCCCTCACATTTTCCTCTCCCTTCGCTCAACCTCCAGCTCCTTGCCAGCCTCTCCCTCTCGTGTCTCTCTCGCTCTCTCACCCCCATCTATTACGTCCCCCTTATCACACATCCTGACTGTACGCGTGAACAGTGGAACGTGTGTGCTACCCACGTGATCCGTGTGTGTGTGACTGCATGGGTTACATGGTTTTTGTTAAGTTCAAGTTGATTTTGTTTCGCCAGGTGTGAGCTCAAGAGGCAAGGACAAAGTCGCACGCGCAAGAGTGTGTGAATGAGTGTGTGAGAGCAGATGGTGCGTGCGTGAACGAGTGGATTAGTGATCAGTTCAGTGAATGAACGTGTGGGTGACTGAGTGGGTAAATGAGTGGGTGAGTGACATGGTGGGTGGGTGAATGAGTGGGTGATTGAGATGGTACATGAGTGGGTTAGTGGGTGGGTGATTGAGATGGTACATGAGTGGGTTAGTGGGTGGGTGAGTGAGTGACTGAGTTGGCGAATGAGTGGGTCAGTGAGTGAACGGGTAGTGAGTGAGATGATTAGCGAGTGAGCGAGTTAGTTTAAGTTTCAAGTTTATTTTGCTTAACCAGATGAACTCAAGAAAACAGGATGAGTCTCAATTGCCAGTGAGCTGGGTTGCATATATCACAAAATAAAAACAAAGTACAGCAATGAAGCACACAGACATCAGTAGAAACACTACATGAGCAATCAAAAATATTGGACAGCCTAAAGCAATATTAAGTCTTTTTTTTACTGTTCGCAGTACTCGTAATAGAGGTTTTTGTGTTAGATTTTCGCGATCTAACCCAAAAACCTCATAGTTAATATTGCTTGCGAAAGCCTCCATATTAAACTGATCACAGTACATTTACAATTAAGATACAGAGACGAGGAACAAATATAATACGTAAACAAACAAGGATATATGATGTCAAGTGCAATTGCAAATGAAGTTAAATCTCTACAACATGTATCTGTGTGTTTGTTACAGGGCGTGGGTGGTTAAGTGTGGTGAGCGCGCTGCGCTACGAACCCCGTGACCCGAATTCGATCCCAGCTCATGGCCAACATTGGTGATGAAAATCTGAACCGATCCTGGGCTTCCCCTAGGTTAACTTAGTATGTAAACATCGACACATGGGAGACAAAGGCGGCTGGGCATGGTGCTGGCCACCCACCTCCTCGTGTTGCCACCAGCCTTACTAGGTGCTCGCTAACAGCACTTGCCCCGGCAGTCAATTAAAATGCTATATGGGGGATCTTTGGATATTGTAACGGTAGTAAGTGGGCGACTTCAGTTCGATTCCTGGCCACGGTTAACATCAGTGGTGAGTGATATCAGAAGCTGGGCATCCCCAAGGTCGACTAAGCCTTCAAATGTAAAGGTTGCCACCTGTCCTGCAGGTAGCAGCGATTGATTTGTACCACCGCTGCTGATGGACCTCAGCGCTGACTGAAGAACGGCGTCCGGGTTTGGTCCACGGTGGACAAAGGGTGGCGACCGCCTACTCATATTCATCGTAATGATGTAAATGTATAAAGCGCCCTTAAACAATCGCTGTCAGGGCGCTCTGCATGGCAAGGCGGAAAATAGTTAACGACAACCAGGAGAAAAAAAAGTGATAAGGACGTTTTAAACATCGATGTTTTTAGTCGAGATTTGAAGATTTGTCTTCTGTCTCGGAAGTCCGGACCTCGAAGGGCAACGAGAGCTCCAGAGTTTAGGTGCCGCAATTGCAAAGACGCCGTCGCCACCCTCCAGGCGTGAGGCCCGGAGCCCGTGGGCCAGTGAGCAAGGCCGAATCTGAAGGTCCTAACGATCTTGTCGCGGTGTGCAACACATCAGCACTGGGGAGACAAAGGCGGTGGGCGGAACCCGCGCTGGTGCGCCGGTCTCGACGGCAGCGCTTCCCCCGACGGTCCGCGTGCGCTGTGGGGGGGGGGGGGGGGGCGATCTTTGTCGTTGTGCCTGTGCCACACAGGGGGCGTTTTTCTGTGACCTGGTGCTGTTGTACCTGAGCAAGCGGAGCCCCTTCTATCGGGAAAAGAAATACGAGGAAGCCAAGTGAGAGAGTGTGTGTGTGTGTGTGGTCTCTGCTTGCGGATAACTATAAACTAAGTGCCCACTAAGTTGTATAGCTCTTCTTCAGAAGTTCCCTGGCTATCGCAAATTATAGCTCAACAAAGTGGCTTATCGCGTGCAAAGTTATAGTGGCCAAATACTCGAGGCGCACGTTGATTCTAAATGTGGAGGGAAGAATGGCAGAACGCAGAGAAAAATCCACGCGGCTGCTATACATTTCCACACGATAAGCCACTTCGTTGAACTTTCATTTGTGGCCAGGTCACCTCTCAAAAGAGCTACATAGATAGCTCAGTGGGCCCTATCTGGTAAAAAAAAATAGTTTAAAATGGTAAATAGAACTTCTGCAACGAGCGGTAAACGCGCTACCTCTGGCCCACGTCACGAACCGATGTAGCACCGGTGCGGTACGGTCTCATAACCCGCACGGCGCGGGGAAGGCCCTCATCCAACAGTGGATTGACAAAAGTGGCTGCACGTGTACTCAAGACACGTCTCTTGTTTTTCTCCGGTGCGCAGGTTTCAGAGAGGAGAGAGCGTGCAGATGGGGATGAAGCGAGACTCTGTCACCATCGCGACCATCATCTGACGGCGGGAGCGCGCGCTCACGCGCACACGGCTGCCCTTCGCCGCCGAGCGACGGTGCCATCATCCGCGACACGTGGGCCAGGCTAGGTGCACTTTGAGGCCGTCACGTGAATGCAGAAGTGTGGAAGGCTAGCTGCAGGCAAGAAGGTCGTGGGACAGACACAGGTATTGTTGTGAGTTAACCGACATAAACGACTGGCAGGCGCACCACCCGTGCTCTGCACTGCGCCAACTTGCTGCAATTTAGGCGCCCGGAATTCCACTCGTTGTTGTGAGCGTCACTCCTCTGCCCTCTGTTGTGGGTGGAGGGCGACTGCGTTGCAGCTGTCCAGTAGCGTCCTTCACGAGCCTCCTCCACAGAGGCCGATCTTGACAACACTGGTACCAGTTATCTACAAATCTAATCAGCTCCACATCCTCATGTACCGCATCAATCCATCTCTTCTCCAGCCCATGCCACCTCGGTTGTTTAACCCCCTCTATCTGGCCAAACAGAAGCTGCTTGGCCATGTGGTGGCTGGGCATGCAGGCTACGTGACCGCGCAAACGCAGCCTCGCCTGTCAGAGGAGCTCACTGATGATGGGGACTGTGACCGGATCTTTCAAAGATCTGTGATGGATCGTAGGCAGGCCAGCCTAATTGTTTAAAACCAGCGCAAATGTTCCTCTAAAGGGCTCCACGTTTCGCAAACATAGCGAAGGGAGGACATAACGTGCATACACACGCGCACACATACATTTATAAAGATATACACATATTAATATACAAAATATCATACAGAAACAAAAACATGTATTGTACATATACACACAAATGATTCCCTGTGTAGCCTTATAGACTGTGCAGACAAGTCGTGTTAGTGAGCACCTATTAAGACCAGCGTGACAAGCAAGGAGGATGGTGAGGCCAGCACCATGCCAGGCCGCCTTTGTCTCTTCGGTGTTGTTGTTTACACACCTCACCAGTTAATCACTCGAGGCCAAGCCAATCTAGGAGGAGACCCAGGACCGGTTCAGATAATTGTCATCGATATTGATCATGAGCAGGAATCGAACTCGGGTCGCCGGGTTCGTAGCGCAGCATGTTAACCACTGCACTACCGTTCCCAAAACAAAGATCCCCGTATAGCCTTAACAGACTATTGGGGCAAGTGCTGTTAGCAAGTAGCAGCGCCTACGAAGCCCGGCACTGTGGCACACGAGGGGGGGCGACCAACACCACGCCCGGCCGCCTTTGTCAAGACCGATTCAGATGATCGTCACCGGTGTTGGCCGTGAGCGGGACTCGAACTCGCGCGTTGCCGGGTTCAGATTCAACTTGCGACCGCAGATGTCTGCGGCGAGTAATTGACAGGTTTACTGGGTTTGTGGCAAGAGTGCAAAGAGTGCTATGACACTACACATGGACGACCCCTTTTTAAATTCACCCTCTCATCTCACGCAGTAACTTATAGCGATAATATATACACATACGTGTGCAGCCTTTGAAAACAACTAATCCGTACTCGCAAGCAGGATAAAGATGAATCTGTTTTTGTATGTTCACGAATGCATGTGTTTTAGAATTACCATGACCGTATTCTCAGGAATATGAGACGCTCCCACAAATGTAAGATGCACCCCAAACTTGTCCACTGTCAATAGAGTTCTAAAGATCTGGAAGTACGTACGTTTAAACATCACGAATAGGAACACAGCTACCGGATTATGAGAGGCACCACCAAACTCTCGCTATAAAAATTCGGGCGAACAAAACGGTGTCTTATTATCCGGAGAACACTGCAAAACTTGAACTCGTATCGCGTCTACGAGCCACTGCCTCTCAAGGCACGCTGTGCAAGAGACGGTGAACAGGGGCGGTCAGAGATCATCCCCAAACTGGGGGCGGCAGAGGAGAGAGCGATTGGAACGTTGGGAGAACGCGACCCTCTCGAGGACATTGGCAAGCAAGGTGATATGTGAGATTAGAGGGATATTTCAGGGATGGTGACGGGGGGGGGGGGTCCAGCGTTAGTTTATTTCAGGACAGGATAAAAAGCTACGCGCGTGTGACATGTTTCATACAGTTAGCTGTAATCAGCAAAGTGCTGTGGAAGCGATACGTAAATCACACTCAGCGATTTCGATTTAAAGCTTTCGTGACTGCAGGGATTCATCTTCTTGGTTCTTTCGGTATAGTCACGTAGAAGGGAAATAATAAACTAATGAAAATAAAACGTAATAAAAAATTCTCACGACGTTTCGGCCACAACACAAGCAGCCGTCCTCAGGTGAAGACAGAGCAGTCTGAAAGACAGCGCTCCAATGAACACTGCTAAGCTTGGCAGCGTATTTTTATCTGGGTGGGAGGAGAAGAGCGCCTTGACAAAGGAGTTTACATATCAACAGAAGAATTTAGCATTGAAGAAACTGTGTTAATGTGAGAGAATTAGCAGGATGTTAAAGTCAGAAATGAACATGTAACTGGGAGATTAGCATGATGTTAATGTGAGGAATTAGCATGTAACTGGTCACGGAAGTGGCTATGTTAAAGTCAGAGTTTGCATATCAACAGAGGCATTTAGTATATTGACGCTAAAGAACTGTTTGTGTTGTGGCCGAAACGTCGTGAGAATTTTTTTGTTTTATTTATATTTTTTTTTTTATTTTTTTTATTTTATTATTTCCCTTCGACGTGACTTTACCGAAAGAACCAAGAAGACATTCCGCGGTGTCACGACGCGCACGGTCTATCCACATACGTCAACTCGACGTACTGCGAAACTTTAAGGGCCACTTTGTCGATACACTTGGGGTCACACGAAGGCCGGAAACGTATAAAGGGCAAGCAGGTAACTTTTATCGTGAAATATCAACATCAATGATCGTTGCGGTGGTGCTAAGATTTACTCTGTTGTACACTGAAGTTACTTGTGCTTCTGTTTTGTGTTGTTCTCTCGCTTAAGCGGCGGGCTGCTGCACCTTGGATATGAGTATGCGGGCCCACAGCAAACTCTGTCGACAATTGACTTGTTCACGTTCTTCTCGCGTTGCACGTGTGCACACGAACACGCGTGAGTGGCCGAATGAGGTCACGCAGCGTTGACAAGGTTGCCCTGTCGAGGTGTACAGATGTTTAATAATAATATAAGTTAATCAAGTGACTTTACCACGGTACATATATACAGGGAGTCGAACCTATTGCCATTCCGCTTTGGTTCGGGTTAACCCAAAACCGAAATGAATATTTAAGGTTTCAGTAGGTTCAAGATAGGCTCATAGGTCTGTACAGATATGTTTCATGAACCCATGCACTTGTAGTACTGCCATCTCTTGCCCAACGTGCATCACACAGTGGCATCACGGAGATTCAACAAATCTCTGCTTTATTCACCGACCCTTTCCTCAGGAGTACCACCACGCTCGCAGCAATTAAAATGCGGCAGTCTATCGCAAGAATATTGTACCGTTTAGCATCATTTACTCTGAAAGAATCCCCTCTCATCGATGTATCTCCTTCTGAGTGAGCTCAAGCCTCCTGTGAATCACGTGTCTTCTGTGTGGCCACCCTCACTCGGAATCCCTCTCCTCACCGGCCCCTGTGGTAAGGGACGCCTCTCCGTGCAAGGACATCGAGGCCCTTGCTGTCGCCTCTTCCCCCCTACCATGTTGCTGGACATCTGCGGAAAAATACCGGAGATTTGTTTAACAACAAATAGAGCTCCACAGCCCATCGGCTTTCTCCAGGATAAATACAGATTCTGATTCCTGACCCTTTGCTCCAGTTTTTTTCATTTCTTCTTCAACCTTTTCCTCTTATTTCCCATTCTTTACCTTTCCCATTCCCTTTGCCATTCCCTTTTAACTTCTTACACGTTACACAGTCCTCCACTCTTCTTCTTTCCCGTGGTTGTGCCTCACTGGTCATCACGCGATCCGCCCCGTTCAGATTGATCATCACCTCATTCTCAAGCGAGAGGCGCTTGTGGTTTTATACGCCGGCAAAACAACCACGTGGCAATCGCCCTCTTGGGTGCCCCTTGACCACTTGGTGGACACTCCACATTCCCTTGGCAGTGTGCACGCGTATTTCCATCGACGAGAAAAGGGCTATGTTGTGAGTGGACGGGGGTGCGGTGATATCTATTGTTGTGCAGTACTTCTATGCTCCCTCGTCTTCGCTCCCTCACCTTCACCAGTGCCACCTGTGATGGTGCAATGGGTTACCACACCGGGACCGGACTTGCAATCACCGAAGGTCGCTGGTTCAATTCAAGTTTCATTTCATTTTAAAGTTTAATTTAATAGGTATAGCCTTGCTGCGGATTTCACACCTGGTGACGATTGCTTGTGTTGCAGTCGAAACGTCGTGAGAATTTTATGGTTGTATATTTTTATTATTTTATTATTTCCCTTCTACGTGACTTTACCGAAAGAACCAAGAATATATTAAAACATCGTGATGTTAAAACATCTTAACAATGTTAAAACATCTTAACAATGTTAAAACATCTTAACAATGTTTTGTTGCCGGAAAAAAGGGGAAAACCTATTATCATATTTAGGTACTGGCAAAGGAGGTCCCATGATGTAATTAAAGTGTAATTTTCCATTTCTTGTAAAGTATTGTAACGTGCCAACTTTAAAATGACATATTTATACGTAATGCGCACTTTGGTTACACAAAAACTCGTACTTCAAGCTGTATAAAAGTTGTGTCGCGATGATAATCATAATAATAAACGTATTTGATGAAAAGGTTGATATCGATTGCCCCTCTGTGAACCATCTTAAATGCTTCGTATTTTCGTTGGTGTTGGGAAAGCCCTTGATCAAGCAGTGGATAGATTATGGCAGCCGATGATGATGCATTGGCGTGTCCATAACTCAACAAATAAAGAATTAACATCGTTGAGAACATGTCATCAAATGCAAGTAGGTAACAAGCAAGACAGTATGGCTCCTTCATAGCTCTCTGTCCCTTACGTGTAATACAAACACCGGGAGGATGCGGACTTCGTGGGGTACGTGGCAATGTGGGTGGCCAGCACCATGTCGCCTTTGTCTCCCTAGTGGCAATGTTTACAAACCACATCAGCTACTTTTTTGAGGTTGAGTCGACCTAGGGGAGGCCCAGGACCGGCTCAGATAATCGTCACTGGTGTTAGTGGCCGTGAGCGGGAATCGAACTCGGGTCACCGGGGCTCGTAGTGCAGCGCGCTGATCGCTACACCATCGCTCCCCCACACGCAGTACACACACAGTACACACTACACAGTACACACTACACAGTACACACATAGTGCACACACAGTACACACTACACAGTACACACTACACAGTACACACGCAGTGCACACACAGTACACACTACACAGTACACACTACACAGTACACACATAGTGCACACACAGTACACACTACACAGTACACACTACACAGTACACACGCAGTGCACACACAGTACACACTACACAGTACGCACATAGTGCACACACAGTACACACATAGTGCACACACAGTACACACTACACAGTACACTCTACACAGTACACACTACACAGTACACACTACACAGTACACACTACACAGTACACACATAGTGCACACACAGTACACACATAGTGCACACACAGTACACACTACACAGTACACTCTACACAGTACACACTACACAGTACACACTACACAGTACACACTACACAGTACACACATAGTGCACACACAGTACACACATAGTGCACACACAGTACACACTACACAGTACACACATAGTGCACACACAGTACACACGCAGTACACACACAGTACACACTACACAGTACGCACACAGTGCACACACAGTACACACATAGTGCACACACAGTACACACTACACAGTACACACTACACAGTACACACAGTGCACACACAGTACACACATAGTGCACACACAGTACACACTAAACAGTACACACGCAGTGCACACTACACAGTGCACACACACAGTACACAATACACACACAGTACACTACACAGTACACACTACACAGTACACACACTACACAGTACACACTACACAGTACACACACTACACAGTGCACACACAGTACACACTACACAGTACACACACAGTACACACTACACAGTACACACTACACAGTACACACTACACAGTACACAGTACACAGTGCACTACACAGTACACACACACAGTACACACAAAGTACACACTACACAGTACACACACAGTGCACACAGTACACACGCAGTATACACACACTACACAGTACACACACAGTACACACACAATGCACAGGACACAGTACACACTACACAGTACACACTACACAGTACACACGCAGTGCACACACAGTACACACTACACAGTACACACACTACACAGTGCACACACAGTGCACACACAGTACACACTACACAGTGCACACACAGTGCACGCACAGTACACACTACACAGTGCACACACAGTGCACGCACAGTACACACTACACAGTGCACACACAGTGCACGCACAGTACACACTACACAGTGCACACACAGTACACACACAGTACACACACACAGTACACTCTACACAGTACACACTACACACTACACAGTACACAATACACACACAGTACACACTACACAGTACACACTACACAGTACACACTACACACACAGTACACTCTACACAGTACACACTACACAGTACACACTACACAGTACACACTACACACACAGTACACTACACAGTACACACTACACAGTACACAATACAGATGTAGGGACGTTGGAGAGAGGGCCGTTATGCATGGCAGCCTATGGGAAAGAAACACAGTGGGCGGGGCTACGTGTGTGCACAGGGAGATGCCCTCTGCGACGTCCGAGCCAGACACCCTGGGGGGGGGCTGGTTCGGCGTTACGATCCCCCGGGGCCCCACCCCTCAAGGAGGGTTGGGTATAAAAAGGGGTCGTTATATGGGCTTAGTCAGTTATGTTATAGTTAAGCTAAGAAGTCGGAAGACGTCGTAGCTAGAGCCCTGGACTCCCCCTGATCGCCGCCCTTATCAGGGCCCCACGGGATCAGGCTCGAGCCAGTGGCGTGGTCCCGTGAACCAGAGCCAGTGCTCTGGGACTCCGGGTACCGAGCCCGATTACCAGTGTCGGGCCAGACAGCCTCCCCTAGCTCTTAGTGGAGGACTCAGGGGATAGGCTATGGATAGCTAGGGGTATTCCCTGAGTTATACGGGTGAGGGGGCCGCTACCCCCTCTAGGGCTGTCCTGTACTGGCAACTTGTTAAATAAATATACGTGTGCCTCAACTCCGTTGTCAAGCGTCCTCGACGGGTACTTCATCTGGCGTCAGAAGTGGTAAAAATGGAAACGCGCCATACAGCTCGGACCAGGGTACCACAAGAGGAGAACGCCGCGGAGATCGCCGAGCCCGAGACAGAGCAACAAGATGGGGTGCAGCCGGAGCCTGGCGCCTTCTCACCGGGACGTCAGCATGGAGAGGGGCCGCAGCCAGATGCACTACGACTGGCTCACGAACGGCTGGCGGAGCTACTTTATGCCGCTGCCGCCACACTGGAAGGCATTACGCGGTTGGGGGCTGGTGGTCCACCGCAGGGCGAGGAGAACCGGCGGCCGGAGCACTTTCTCGCCATTTCAGCGACTTCACAATTTGAATTTCCCGCCATGGACGCCGCGGCTGTTCGGGGCGTGGCCAGCTTAGACATCGGCTCCGACATCGCCGTCGCCGGGGCTGCAGCGTCATCGCAGCCGAAGGATGCGTCATCGCTGCCGCGACAGGCGATGCCATCGGCCAGTCGCGCCGAGGCACCGCCAAAGGGAGGTGAAAGCAACCTGCGGGAGTCCACATCGACCGCTGCGCTTCACCAAAGGCTGCCCCCGCTGAAGGAATTCATCGGTGCGGAGGGTGACTGGGGCGGCTTCCGGCGACGCTTCCTCGCCCATCAGGAGATGGCGCGGTGGTCCGACGAGGAGGCCCTTTGCGCGCTGCCGGCGCTCCTCGATGGGGACGCGCTCGCCGCACTCACGTCGGCGCCAAAAGAGAAGCGGGCTACACTACCAATGGCGCTACAGCTGCTGGCCGGGGTCTATGGACCTTCAGCCGAATGCCGTCAGCAGTTCTACGATCGCAGGCGGGGTGAAAAAGAGTCGCCTCTGGCTTTCCGGACAAGTCTTCTGGCGCTGGCAAAAACAGCCTTTCCCCGCATGGACGACGACGGCGTGGACGCAATGGTCGCGGAGAAGATCCTCCTCTTGGCGGACGACCTCGACATCGTCGTCATCGCACAAGGGGATGCAGAAATGACCTCCCTCCAGGCTGCGCGACTCCTCCACGCCAACCTTCTGCAGCAGCGGCGAAAGGCAAACAGGGCATCGGCTGGGCGTGCGGTGGCTGCAGCCACCCTTCCGTCAGAAGAACTTTATGCCGTCGACCATCGACGGCAACAGACGACGGGGGCGCGGCCGGGTCGGGACGGGCCGAGGCGTTTCGACCGTCCATCGTCTCCATCGGCGCTCCCGCGGTGCTTCAACTGCGGCATCCGGGGCCATGTCGCCTCGGGGTGCCGTTCTCCTCGACAGCGGGGGACGACGCCTCGACAGGACGCCGGCCCTCCTCTTCCTCCTCCCAAGCTCCAGCACCATGATCCGGCGAGTCGCGGCACCTCACATGTTTGGCCAACGCACCCACCTGTCGCACACTCTCGCACCGTAACGAACGGGGGGCCGGTGGGGCGCTGCGATGGACCGGCGCGGATCACTGCGGGGACTCAAATCGAGCCCGAGCGGTGGTCCGTGTTGGCCCATCGCGTGGTGGCCGCGGCGTCGGGATCGTCGGCCGTGGTCGGTTACATTGATGGGGTGGAGGTACGCATCATAGTCGATACAGGGGCATCGGCGACAATTATTTCGGAACTAATTTACAATATTCTACCGGTGCAGAGCCGTCCTTTGCTACCGGTTAATGTCCCTTTCTATGCCGCTAACGGGGGCTCTCTCGGCATCGTGGGACAGATTCGAGCGCAAATTTCTATCGGGGACATCAAATTGTCGGGGCCGATTTTTGTCTCCTCCTCACTGGCAGTTCCGTGCCTGCTGGGGACGGACTTCTTGGGCAGGATGCCAATTCGTATTTTGATCGACCAAGGATGCATTGAGCTTCCGTCGGGGCGACGTATGGCGTTCCTGCCTTCCCCTGTAGCGACTCGGACGGCGTTCGCGACGGTACCGGCGTTCGTCGTAAAAACAGTGCGTGTGCCGCCGGGGGCACAAATGCTGGTACCTCTTAAACTTCGTAGGCCCTTCGCTAAGGGTGTTGGGGATCAGGGTGTTGTGCTGGGGCCGTCTAGGGCCGGGGTTAATGGGCCTCATTTAATTCCGGCCCAGACCATCGTAAGGGGGGACGAGGATCCCTTCATCGCGGTCCTCAATGTCGGGTCGCAGACAGTAGTGGTTCCCCAAGGGACTGTGCTCGCTCACGCGACGCCGGTGCCCTGCGAGGAACCTGCCGTGAACCACATTGACACTGCTGCTCGGACGCACCCGCATTCGGACGGCGATGAAGGGTGGCTCGACGCGCTTTGTGCGGGATCGACGAACCTGTCCAATTTAGAGCGCCAACGGCTTAGATCGCTGCTAAAGGAATTTTCCGACGTTTTCAGTCGGAATAAATACGATTTGGGTTGTACTCACCTGCTGCGTCACCATATTGACACGGGTGACAGCGCGCCTATTCGCCAAAATCCTTTTCGGTTGAGTCCCGCCGAAAAGGACCATGTCAAATCGGCTGTCGATGACATGTTAGCCGCCGACATTATCTCTCCCTCTACCAGCCCTTGGGGAGCACCGATTGTCCTGGTTAAGAAACAGGATGGCTCGTTGCGGTTTTGCGTAGATTTCCGTCGCCTTAATAAGGTTTCGGTTGCCGACGCATACCCGCTCCCACGGATGGACGAATCGCTGGACGCCTTGGCGGGAGCGCGATTCTTCTCCACACTAGATTTACTTTCGGGATTCTGGCAGCTTCCTCTGGACGATGATTCGAAGCCTAAAACCGCTTTCCGTACACCGCACGGCCTGTTCCAATTCAACCGGTTGCCGATGGGCTTACACTCAGCGCCGGCAACCTTCCAGCGGTTGATGGAATTGGTTTTGGCTGGATTGCAATGGGAATCGTGCCTGATTTATTTGGATGACGTAATTGTTTTTGGAAGAACCTTTGACGAACATCTCCAGAGGCTGCGGGCGGTTTTCCAAAGGATGCGGGCTGCTAATTTGAAATTTAAGCCCCAAAAATGCTATTTGTTTCGCGAGTCAGTGCGTTATTTGGGGCACATCGTGGGGCGCTCGGGTATTGCTACCGATCCCGCCAAAACGCAGTGTGTCAGCTCCTGGCCAATTCCGACCTCGGTGGGGGAGGTGAGGAGTTTTATTGGCTTCGCTTCATATTACCGACGGTTCGTCGCTAATTTTGCTACAATTGCCAAACCCCTACATGCTTTGACATCAAAAGGGGTTCGGTTCCACTGGGGTCGGGAGGAGGAAGTAGCTTTCTGCTCCCTTCGGGATGCATTGGTGAAGGCTCCTCCTTTGACTTACCCCGATTTTTCGAGGCCGTTTTTGCTCGACACCGACGCGAGCAACACAGGTATCGGAGGCGTGCTTTCCCAGGTGGTTGATGGCGTGGAACGGGTGGTTGCGTACGGCAGTCGGGTGTTGTCTCCAGCGGAGCAAAAATATTGTGTCACCCGTAGAGAACTGTTGGCAATTGTTTTCTTCATCCAACAGTACCGCCCATATCTGTACGGTCAGCATTTCACTGTCCGTACGGATCATGCGGCACTGCAGTACGCCCTGAAGGTTCAACAGCCATCGGGACAATTGTCCCGATGGCTGGAGGTCCTCCAGGATTTCGATTTTGACACCACCTATCGTAAGGGCATTCGCCACACAAATGCGGACGCTCTGTCGCGCATGCCAACCACCTCCGAATGCGCATGCCTCCTGGGGTCGGGGCGTTGCAAGCCAGCTGGGGACATGACGGTTCCAGTCCTGGCGGCCGCCGCCGATGTTGACACATCGCTCCCCGATGAGATCGGGAAACAGGGAAGGGATTCCCTGCTTGGGTTGCCTGTGATTGAGTGGGGACGCCTCCAGATGGAGGACGCCTCCCTCCTCGCGCTGCGTCGTCGCGCCAGGGAGAGGGGGTGTGGGACGGGTGATGCCGACAATTGGGAAATACACGCGGGCTTGCTCATGCATTGGGACGGTAAATCCCACCGTCACCGGCTGGTAGTTCCTGCGGGGTTACGGGGTAAGGTGGTGTGGGCTGCTCATGAGCGCCTCCTCCACCTGGGTACCCAAAAGACCCTCGCCTCGCTCCAGCTGGATTTTTTTTGGCCGGGCATGACACGGGATGTCACGGATCTCCTGGCAGCATGCCCCCGGTGTGCGCAACGCAAACCACCAGCTCGGGAGTCGAACCCGCCGTTGCAGTCCATCACAGTCTCCAGGGTGAACGAACTCGTAGCGTTGGATATCCTGGGGCCGTTTCCCGCCACCCCTAGGGGCAATAGATATTTGCTAACAGGGGTCGAATACTTCACACGCTGGCCTATGGCCTGGCCCCTGGCAAATCAGTCGGCAGCAGCCATCGTGGACGCCTTTGTCCAAGGCTACGTCATGGACAAAGGTGCTCCGGAGCGGCTGCTGACCGACCAGGGTAAAAATTTTTCCGGGAACCTCCTCAAACAAGTCTGTGATCTCCTAGGTACAAAGAAGATTCGTACCTCTCCCTATCACCCACAAACTGACGGGATGGTCGAGCGTCTGCATCGTACCATCACGTCTATGTTGTCGCACCTGGTTTCGGAGTCACAGACCAATTGGGACTTGCAAATTCAAGGGGTCCTGGCAGCATATCGATTGGCCCCCCATGCTGCCACGGGATTTTCACCCTTCTTTCTCATGTATGGTCGCGAACATGACCCACCTGTTCGGGCACAGCTGCAGATCCCCGCGCCTCTAGGTAAAATTAAATTGGACGAGCACGTTAAATTTAACCTTCAAAAGCTAACTGAGGCGCGGGATGCT
The DNA here is from genome assembly GCF_015708825.2 of Lethenteron reissneri. Taxonomy (NCBI): domain Eukaryota; kingdom Metazoa; phylum Chordata; class Hyperoartia; order Petromyzontiformes; family Petromyzontidae; genus Lethenteron; species Lethenteron reissneri. The sequence goes on along the minus strand of NC_083806.1, from coordinate 11,986,384 downwards.
GCCATGCTCAATTCCCGCATGCGCCAAAAGGCGAATGAGCGCCTCAGACTTGCGCGCGCGCACGTGCTGCAGTGGAAGCCAGGGGACAGGGCATGGCTGCACTGTCCCCAGGTACCGCTTGCGACCTCCTCGAAACTGGTACGGCCATGGCGGGGCCCCGTCGAGGTGGTCGAGGTTTTGCGACCGCAGTGCGTTCGTATCAAGTGGGGGAGGCGCCGGTGGTTCGTTCACCCCTCTAGACTAAAACCCTTCGTTGCGGTGCGGGACTCTGCTCCACACGCGCAGGGCCAAGCATGTGAGGGGTCGACCGACCCGGAGGGTCCGCCTCTGTTGATCTCACCTGACGTCTTGCCGGTTGCCCCGCCCCCAGGTTCTCCCGGAATGACGGGCTCGCGCACATCCCTCACGGGGGATGCCGAGGGTCCCGCCACTCCAATTGCGGACTCGCCTCGGATGGGACAGCGGCCACCGAATGGTCCGCCATCTGAGGTTGGCCCTTGTGACGGGCCTGCGGCAAGGACGCGCGCTAAAATGCGCAGACTCTTATAAAAACACTGGAACGCGAACAAGAAGTGAAAACGAAACGAAAATAAGAAGAACATTTTTTTTTATTTTTTTTGCGTTTTCTGGTACACTTTCGTGTGCTATTGTTGCTGGACGCTGCGTTCGTGTGGCGCTCTTGGCGCGTTGTTGTATTATGGCTGTGTGTGTGTGTGCGTCTTGTGTGCGTGTTGTGCGTGCGCTGAGGGTTCCGGGAAATGTACATATCTTGCCTCTACGGATTTCGTATTTATTCGGGGGGGGGGGCGCGTCGGTTTGTTCTCCCTTTAGGGGCATTGTTAGTGTTGTTGTTTAATTCTCGTTCTGTTAAATGGAAAAAAAATGGGGCACACACGGGGGGAGTCAAGGGGTAAAGATTCATTTGTTGAAATTGTTGCAGCCGGGACGGCTGCGAGCTATGCGGGGGGGAGTGATGTAGGGACGTTGGAGAGAGGGCCGTTATGCATGGCAGCCTATGGGAAAGAAACACAGTGGGCGGGGCTACGTGTGTGCACAGGGAGATGCCCTCTGCGACGTCCGAGCCAGACACCCTGGGGGGGGGCTGGTTCGGCGTTACGATCCCCCGGGGCCCCACCCCTCAAGGAGGGTTGGGTATAAAAAGGGGTCGTTATATGGGCTTAGTCAGTTATGTTATAGTTAAGCTAAGAAGTCGGAAGACGTCGTAGCTAGAGCCCTGGACTCCCCCTGATCGCCGCCCTTATCAGGGCCCCACGGGATCAGGCTCGAGCCAGTGGCGTGGTCCCGTGAACCAGAGCCAGTGCTCTGGGACTCCGGGTACCGAGCCCGATTACCAGTGTCGGGCCAGACAGCCTCCCCTAGCTCTTAGTGGAGGACTCAGGGGATAGGCTATGGATAGCTAGGGGTATTCCCTGAGTTATACGGGTGAGGGGGCCGCTACCCCCTCTAGGGCTGTCCTGTACTGGCAACTTGTTAAATAAATATACGTGTGCCTCAACTCCGTTGTCAAGCGTCCTCGACGGGTACTTCACACACACAGTACACTCTACACAGTACACACTACGCAGTACACACTACACACACAGTACACTCTACACAGTACACACTACACAGTACACACTACACAGTACACAATACACACACAGTACACAGTACACACACAGTATACACTACACACACAACGCACAGTACACAGTGCACACTACACAGTACACACAGTACACTACACACACAATACATACAATACACGCACAATACACACATGTGTTGATTTATAAACGTGAGGTGATTTATAAACGTGAGGTGATTTATAAATTTGTGATTTATAAACGTGGTGATTTATAAACTTGAGATGATTTCTAAACGTGAGGTGATTTATAAATGTGAGGTGATTTATAAATGTGAGGTGATTTCTAAACGTACAAAATTATATAAAACGTGAGAGTAATTGGTGCACAATCGTGTGGTATGAATCTGCCGATATAAATTAACTAGGATAACATTTACATCCTCATGGTAATCAGAGTAATGTTGGTTGCCAAGGGCAACAAAGTTACCTCACGCCTGCACGGCGCCTCCGTTTGTTATTGTTAAACTTCTCGTCGCTTTACAATTGCTAGCCATACTCTTGGTTATTTCGGTAAAGTCACGGAGAAGGGAAATAATAAAATAATAAAAATGTAAAACAATAAAAATCTCACGACGTTTCGATTGCAACACAAACAATCTCGATTTGAAGCTTTCGTGACTGCAAGGATTCATACTCTTAGGTTTTTTCGGTAAAGTCGCGTATGTAAAAATACATAATACAAATTATAGAAATAATAATAGAAATACAATTATAAATCACGACGTATCAAGTGAGGATACAGTTATTTATTTTTACCGACGTGACTTTACCGAAAAAACCTAAGAGTATCAGGTGACAATCAATAGATTTGACTGATGATGATTGCTTGTGTTGCAGTCGAAACGTCGTGAGAATTTAATTGGTTTATTTTTTATTATTTCCCTTCTACGTGACTTTACCGAAAGAACCAAGAATATGAATCCCTGCAGTCACGAAAGCTTTAAATCAGTTGCTCGCCAGTTAGGATATAACCGCACAAAGTGGACAATCGGTGTGAAGTATTGATGTTTACTAATTCGTTACATGTTGGAGGCTGTTGGTTAATCGAATTTGCTGTAATTGTGGTTCGCCGACGTTGCCAGCCACTGTACGTACGACTTTTCAAGAATAAAATGAATAAAATAAAGGTAAGCCTATAAGAGATATAATATAGATATAATATAGATATAATATACTGTACTTGTTTACAAAGATCCCCCGTGTAGCCTTTACAAGCTGCAGGGGCAAGTGGCGGTAGCGAGCAGCCTATGAAGGTGGCCAGCCCCACGCCCGGCCGCCTTTGTCTCCCCAGTGGCGATGTTTACTACACACCGCACCAGGTACTCATTTGAGGCCGAGTCGATCTAGCGGAGGCCCAGCACCGATTCAGATAATCGTCACCGGCGGTGTTGGTGGCCGTGAGCGGGAATCGAGCGGCGTCCCCACACACACCTCTGAATGTCATGACACACGTGTGTGTGTGTCATGAGTCGTGACACGTGTGTGTGTGTGTGTCATGAGTGTGTAAACATCGCCACTAGGGAGACAAAGGCGGCCGGGCGTGTTGCTGGCCACCCACCCCTTCATAGGCGCTGCTACTCGCTAACAGCACTTGACCCAACCGTGTGTCAAGGCCACACGGGGGAGGGGATCTTTGTCTCTGTGTACCACGACGTCGACGTGGTGCTGCACGTGGCGCTGCACGTGGCGCTTCACGTGGCGCTGCACGTGGCGCTGAACATTGACGCGTCACAACCCGCGGCCCACGTGGTCCCCCTTTGACGTCACCAAGCGCACGTGCTTCCCGCGTTACATTGTGGGATCCAACTCGTCGAGAGCAGACGCACGGTAGGTGGCGCTCGTGCGCCTTGGTGATGACTCCTCTTTGACTTGTGCGATTTCTCGTCAAGAAAGTGCGATAATTTGTCTTTCACATTTCTAAAATAATCCGGGAACATTTTACGAATGTTCAGGCTTCCCAGGTGATAATAGCGACCAGACGCGGATCTAGATACTCCCTACAGGCTATGACGATCCTGACAATTTAAAATATTAATCAATATTTTAGTAACTTTAAAAAATACTTAATCAATTAAAAATGATCGGGATCTCCATAGGGGTGGTAGGCGGGGGTGTTGGGTGCATTGATGTTGGTCATGGTTTTGTTGATCGTTCTGATGGTGGGAATGCTTAATATTGGCGATTGTTGAAAGTTGGTAATAGATCGTCGTTTTGGTGGTGATAGACGACGTTTTATATATTAAAAATAATTTCAGTCTCTCCATGCCACCCAACGATAGAAACATTAACTCCGCTCGGGTGGGCGTGAACCTAAACGAGGTGGGAGGGGCTTAGCATAGTGACGTCACGCCTCCAGATGACGTCACGAGCAATGTGATGTCGCAATCGTTCCAACCCCCACGGGGGGTAGGGCGGTGGTGATGGTGATGCAAGAGGACATGGAGATCGTGGTGATGATGTCGGTGATGGTAATTGATGTGATGGTGGTGGTAGAAATCCATTGCTGTACCTTCATCTTATCACGTGACAGCCAGCCCCATCCTACAACACATCTGGGCTACTCCCGCACACAGTTTCCTATTTATATTCTTGGTTCTTTCGGTAAAGTCACGTAGAAGGGAAATAAGAAAGTAATAAAAGTAACAATATATATGATTATTATTTTATTATTTCCCGTCTACGTGACTTTACCGAAAGAACCAAGAAGATGAATCCCTGCAGTCACGAAAGCTTTAAATCAGAATGTTTTCTCCTACAACATCAGAGTGCAGCGCCACATTAAATACGCACTACAATGACAATAGTTTAAAGCGATTTGAAGCATGTTTAATTGGGGGGGGGGGGGGCAGACCTTTGTGACGTCATATATGAAGGGGGGTCTGACTTTTTGTGACGCCGTGTGACTAGGGGGGGGGGGTCCAAAATCATCCAAAATCGCGTGACGTCATTTATGGACGGCCCCTTTGGCACCGTACGTAGCCAAACGTGCGAATGGGAGGTGCGGGGGGAAGGACAAAAAACTAAACACAACAAGGAGCCATCCATTTAGTCGGTACGCAAAGATCTGTCAAAACTTGACCCCTCACTGTACGCACGCGTACTTTTTACCCCCCCCCCACCTGCGTACGTACGCGTTACGCACCCCCCCCCCCCCCGAATCCTATTGAACGGCCGATATTGAATCCACGCAGAAACGATCAAGGACTATCGAACTAATTTGAAGGCCAATATAGACAAACTATTATCGAGGCCCCCCCCCCACCCCGTTTCCTATGCGCACGTACATTGTCAGTAGACCCCCCCCCCCATACGCAAGCTACGCATTTGGATTAACCGCCCCCTCCCCCCTCCATGCGTACGTACTAAATGGATGGCCCCCAACAAGCAGTTCTATCTAGGTGAGTTCAAAGTGCATCATTGAGGTCATCCTATGCGGAGACAACCTGCCAAGGGACTGTGACATTTTTCTTCAAAGGACATCCACTCCTGGCTTTCCCATTAATTTTATTTGGTATTTATTTGGTGCTTATTTCATCAACCCCGAGAGATGATGGGCTGATGTGATACATGCTCGCCTGACAGTGCAATGCTACAAACTCACATCACAATACAGAGACACAAGCTCAATTGACAGCATGGACAACGGCGCACATGAAAGTATACGCACAGATACCAGGTCCCTTCACATCAAAAACACTGAAACTTTATTTCACAAGCCCTCTGCACACTACAGACACGGGTACAATCTCTATTGAGGTCCAGGATAATCGATGCCACATAAACACCTTAAGTGATCACATATCCCTTAGTTAAATCTGATTTATATTAAATGATCCGTTTAACACGTAGGCTTTCGCGACCAATATCATCCATAATAGAGTTTTTTTTTGGGTTAGATCGCGTAAATATATACAAAATGTCGTTATTTTACGTCGTACTCAGATTGTAAATGTTGTGGCTTGCATCGCGTTGTATGTGATGAAGACGTTATTCATATATCTGTGCGTTTGTGTGTCCGCGTGTATCCGTGTGCGTCTAGTAGCAATGGACGAACCTGTCGTCATCGCAGAGGCAGGGATGCACTGCACGCCTGCCGGTACTACGCCATTCACGACAGTATAATCATTCACTGCTACGTCTCTGCATCTAACGCACAACTAGAGTTCACTGCATTATCAACAGCCATGATCAAAGACAGCGGTGACCACATCGCACGGCGCTTTCAGATATGCTTCTGCGGCCGTCTGGAACGCTCTTCCTTCCGATATTAGGAAGCCACTGGAACTATGCACTTTTAAATAATCTAGATTGACAAACAAATTTCTTTCAAACTGATTTTTGTGTTAGTTTTTTTTTCCTTCGCACCTCTGATTAGAACATCTCCGTAATCTCATGATCCCGCCATGCAACAGTCCTAGAGCCTGCGCGCGCGCTCATTTCATTTCTCCGTTTGCGTAATTTCTTGTTGGGCGTGTTCCTCCTTTGGCTTCCATTCCATTATTAAGTCTCATCCTTCAACGATGCTATACCTCTAAATAGAAGACACGTAAGAGGTTAGACTGAGCTCTTGTAAGTGATGCTCTCCTTGTTGATGCTTACTCTCCTTTCAATGCAGATACGCGTCCATGGTACGTACGTGTATGTGTGTGTGTATGGACAGCGGTAGTGTAGCAGTTAGCTCACCGCACTCACGGCCGCCAACACCAGTGACGATTATCTGAAACGGTCTTGCGCCTCCCCTAGGTAGAGTCGGTCTCAAATGACTAACAGGTGTGATGTGTAAACATCGCCACTAGGCAGCCAAAGGCGACCGGGCGTGGTGTTGGCCACCCACCTCCCTTGTGTGCCACAGCGCCGGCGTTCATAGTTGCTACTCGCTCACAGCACTTGTTCCAACAGTCCATGTTTTGTGTGTGTGTGTGCATGCAGGTATCCTTCAGCAATTCGGAAGTAGAATGACACCGTTTGAACATAATGAAGTCACACTCTACGAGCACATCTATTATTTCAGGATCCGTCGGGCATCAGACAGTTCTTTGAATGCTGTCCATAATTCCGAAAGTCACCACTACAGTTTGGTACGTACCCTCAACCAAGGTCCATGTGGTTTCCAACCAATTCACATCTCCACGCAGGAGGTGTTCAGACACCCCTAAAATTCCCATTTATTTTTACCTACGTGACTTTACTGGAAAAAAACTAAAAGTATAACACCCCTGGTTTAACGCGTAGGATTTCGTGACCAATATTATCCAAAAGAAAAGTAAATTTTTGGGTTAGAACACATAAATATAAATGTGTTGTCAACCCACCACCACCCGACACAGCCAATTAGTAACGGGGTTTGTCACGTAGATGAAACGTGCCAATTCGTGACTGCTTCAGCACATATACATTTCCACGCGATAAGCCACTTCGTTGAGCGATATCATTTGTGATGGCCAGGTCGCTTCTGAAAAAGAGCTATACAGCTCAGTGGGCCTTACCTGGCAAAATAAAAATAAAAGTTTGAAAATTTTGTTTTAACCGAGTGTAAATCGAATTCTTTTGTAATGTTTTCCAGGTCAACGATGAGCATCTGGCATATAGGTACCAGGTCCTGAGTGTGCTCGGAGCGGGAGCATATGGCCAGGTGATCCGATGCCTGGATCACAAACATAAGCGAGAAGTAGCCGTGAAAATGCTGCAGCACGAATCACAGTGAGTTTCTAACGAAATGTGTTAATGCGGCCACCGTGTTTCTCAACGTGCAGTACTACGAGCGGGGTGAGACTCGTTCACCACTTTTCTCTCCGCAGCGCCAAGCCGTACCATTCCAAAAGGGAGGTGCGGATGCTTAAAGCGTTGCAGTCGAAAGAGCAAAACAACAACTACGTCATCAAACTCCTCAACACCTTCACCTTCAGGGGCCATTTCAGTCTGGTCCTTGAGCTTTTGACGTGAGTTGTTGTGGGCGTCGCTCCTCCGCCCTCCGTTGTTGCTGGAGGGCGACTGCCTCCAACTGCCCAGTAGCAGCGTCCTTCACGAGCCTCCTCCCAGCAACATACATACACATAACACAATGCATCTGAATTTTGATTAAAAAATTTCGTTACTGCAGGGATTCATATTCTTGGTTCTTTCGATAAAGTCACGTAGAAGGGAAATAATAAAATAATATAAATATAAAAAAATACAAATTCTCACGATGTGAGAATTTTTATTTTAAATTTGAAGAAAGTGGCGGTTTTTCAAATTTTCTTGCTGTGGATTTCACACCTGATGATGATTGCTTGTGTTGCAGTCGAAACTTCGTGAGAATTTTTATTGTTTAATGTTTATATTATTTTATTATTTCCCTTCTACTTGACTTTACCGAAAGAACCAAGAATACAATGCATCTGCTTCGTGATTGTAAACAGCGATGGGAAACGGGAGCACCTTTCAGCCGTGTGCATGAGGACACTGTCCCCCACGGGGGCCCTACGTCATCGGCGTGGGGAATGTTTGTGAGCGGCCGCTACGGCAGATTCGACATCCGGCTCTTGCGAGGAACCTCGTGTCCAATACTCACGAAGAAGGAGGAGGCAGCGTAACCATGCGTGCCGCTCTGTCCTGCAGGGGAGACCTCAGACAGCAACTCACGTTGGTTTCCACGGCCTTTACCCTGCCCGAGGCCAAGGTGTACGTGAGGTCCATTCTGAAGGCCCTGCAGAAACTGAAGAAGCAGAAAATCATTCACGGAGACCTGAAGCCGGTGAGTGAATACAACAGCCTGCAGCCTCGTTGACATCCTACCCAGAGCGCCCCACCCACATCGCCCCACCCACAGCGCCCCACCCACATCGCCCCACCCACAACTACCCCACCCACATCGCCCCACCCACAGCGCCCCACCCACAACGCCCCGCCCACATCGCCCCGCCCACATCGCCCCGCCCACAACGCCCCGCCCACATCGCCCCGCCCACATCGCCCCGCCCACATCGCCCCGCCCACATCGCCCCGCCCACATCGCCCCGCCCACATCGCCCCGCCCACATCGCCCCGCCCACATCGCCCCGCCCACATCGCCCCGCCCACATCGCCCCGCCCACAACGCCCCACCCACATCGCCCCGCCCACAACGCCCCGCCCACATCGCCCCGCCCACATCGCCCCGCCCACATCGCCCCACCCACATCGCCCCGCCCACATCGCCCCGCCCACATTCGCCCCGCCCACAACGCCCCACCTACATCGCCCCGCCCACAACGCCCCGCCCACATCGCCCCACCCACATCGCCCCACCCACATCGCCCCACCCACATCCCCCGCCCACATCGGGCGGGGGATGTGGTAGGAGGGGAGGGGCGATGGGGGAAGGGGGCAGGGGGAGGGGCAGCTCGGACAGTACATTTCATTAAAAGAAAGTTTTTTGAAATATTTTATTTTAGAAGCAACCTGGCTATCAAAAATGATAGCTCGACGCAGTGGCTAATCATCACGCGGAAATAAAAATCATCCGAATACTCTAAGCGTGTGATGTTGATTGTAAATGTGGAGCGAGAAACTGGAAAAATCCATGCGACTACTGAGAAAACATGTAAACTCCAAATATACAGCAGCAGGTATCAGGGCTGGGATCAAACCCACGGCCTCCTGCGTACCAGGCGAGGTAGCTAACATCTTTGTCTTCTCCAGGAAAACATCCTCATCAAGGACCACGACACCGGCGATGTCAGACTCACCGATTTTGGTCTCAGCTTTCAAGAGAGTCCCAATTGTAAGTGAGTTTACGTGTGTGTGTGTCTACTGTGTGTGTGTTGTGTGTGTGAACTGTGTGTGTGTGTGTACTGTGTGTGTGTTGTATGTGTGAACTGTGTGTGTGTGTGTGTACTGTGTGTTTACTCAGATTGTAAATGTTGTGGCTTGGCTCTCCAACACACCGGTGTTTACGTGACAACCCTTACTAGTTGGCTGTCGGGTGGTGGCGGGTTTAACGACACATTCATATATTTACGCGATTCTAGCCCAAAAAAAAACTGTATTATGGATGATATTGATCACGAAAGCCTACGTGTGAAACTGTGTGTACTGTGTGTGTGTGTACTGTGTGTACTCTGTGTGTGTACCATGTGTGTGTGTATGTACAGCTTGTGTGTGTAGCGGTTAGTGTGCTGCACTATAAACCCTGGAGACCCGAGTTCGATTCCCACTCACGGCACACCAACACCAGTGACGACTATCTGAACCGGTTCTGGGCCTCCCCTAGGTCGACTCGGCCTCAAATGAGTACCTGGTCCGGTGTGTAAACATCGCCACTTGGGGGAGACAAAGGCGGCCGGGCGTGGTGCTGGCCACCCACCCCGTCGTGTGCCGTGCCTGCCTTGAGAATAACCCACGCGACCACAGTGGGCATCAGGGTCGGTATCGAGCCCACGACCTCCATATATGGACATCTTTGTTGTTGTCATTTCTTTTCAGTCTTCAAGAGGTTTGGCACGGAGCACTACACAGCGCCAGAGATGTACCTCAAGCTGCCCATCACGTGCTCCGTGGACATGTGGTCCCTGGGCTGCGTGGCTGCCGAGCTCGTGACTGGCGATTACCTCTTCAAGAGAAAGCTCAAATGTCACCATCTGGAGAGGGTCATCGAGGTATGCTCGAGGTCTTTCGAGGTCAACAACAACAACGATTAGAATCTGAATGTGTATTTAATACTGGAGGAATCCGATGAGCTATGAAGCTCTTTGTCACAGATGTCCAATAATTCTCTGGGCTAGGGTTTTTTCTCTCCCAGTTACGTGTGGCGAGATGGTAACGACCTCGCCTGGTACGCAGAAGGTCGTGGGATTGATTCCGACCCTGAACGCCTGCTGTATATTTAGAGTCTCCTCCGCGTTCTCTGTCTCTCTCTCCGTGGTCGCGGGGATTGTCCTCCGGTTCCTCCGGTTTTCCCCTCCAAATCTAGAATCAACACCACCACCACCACCATGCGTTTCAGAGTGTTTGGCTGCGACTATACATTTCCACATGACGACAAGCCACATCGTTGAGCTATCATGTGTGATAGGCCAGGTTGCTTCTGCAAAAGACGCTGCCCAGCTCAGTGTGGCCTCCACCTGATAAAATAACAAGTCAGTTGCAGTTAGTTCAATATAGACGCGGTTTCATAACAAACCCACGAAATGCCACGAACCGCGAACCGAGTCCCATATGCATCTCTCCGTACATCTCTCCGTGTGCGCAAACAGTATTTGGCTGCGAGAAATTCTCACGTGATGGCAAGCCACTTCGTGGCTACATAGTAGCTCTTTTTCAGGTTGCTTCTGAAAAAGAGCTCCTATATAGCTCAGTGAGGCATTACCTGGTAAAATAAAAATAGTTGAGTAGTGATAGCGAATGGTAGTACTGTACTGCACAATGATGGTCGGTGTAGGTTTGTGAAGGGGAGCAGAGCACGGAAGCATATGAAGTACAACAATGGATTTTGTTGCACTGCCCTGTAATACACACCACGTAATCCAGACAATCTGGTGTGTGCAATGGTCACTCATCCGAGCACTTTGCAGGCCAAAACCTGCTGAGCTTCCGAGATCCGACGAAAGTGGTCGAATGTAAGTCGACCGGACGGACACACGTAATCGCGTGCGCATCAACGACTAATCTCTCGACTGATCTCGCCCACGTCAACTCATCGCCACTGTGGTGTGCGTGCGTGCGTGCGTGTAGATCCTGGGGGTGCCGCCAATGACTGTCATCGTAACCTCGACAGTGAAGCTCATTTCCTTTGGTGAGTGGAGGAGGTGGCGGCGGTCGCTACCTGCGCTGGCACTTCTCGTAGAGCCGTGTGGCCATGCAGCCAGCGATATTGCCCTCTGTTTTAATCTGTTTTACCTTTGTCGGCCATGAGCCGTTGGGGAATCTCCACGTGCACGTTCATCTTTGAGTCTGAGATTTGACGTAGCCAACCGTGCTCATTGAAGGTGCGGGGGAAGGACAACAAATTTAACGCAAAAAAGCTGTGTCTAGAGAAAATTAGTTTTTCAATCTAGACGATGATGATTTAAAAGTGCACAGCTCCCAGCGGCTTCCTAATATCGGAAGGAAGAGCGTTCCAGACGGCCGCAGAGGCGCATCTTAAAGCGCCGTGCGATGCGGTGACCCCCGTCTTTGTTCGATGGCGAGGTATTGTGGCTCATTTTCAGCAAGCGCTTTGTGTTGCAACGAGCGCGACCTCATCGTGTGTTCGTTCGGCAACACTGAAGCAACATTCAAGTCGTGCATGAAGTGCCGCACTGCGTTGCAGTCTTCATCCCAGCACTAATTCTCTGTGTACTTTTTTTGTCTCGTAAAACAGGTGACAGGGGCGAGATCTTCGTCAACCACAAGAAAGTAACCCCGGAAAGCTTACCCCTCAACAAAGTGCTTGGGACGGAAAACATCCATTTCCTCAATTTCATCAAAGGATGCCTCGCGTAAGTGGCACACCACCACCGCCCACTGCGCATTATCTTCGTCGATAATTCAATTCACATCTGCGATCGACACTCACCTGACAAATGCTATTTCGTTGAGATTGGGCAGCTGCTTGTCCTGTCAGGGGCAAAATGTTTTTGATGACGTCATCTGACGGTCAACCACGTGACGTGCTACGGTTGTCGGTAAAACTGCGTGCAGCCTGTTTATCCTATCACGCGACAGTAGCTGTGTTCCTGAAGAACAAAACGTCTAGGACAAATCGCATTATAATAAGTAATATATAACGTAGGGTAAAGGGCAGTCCGCGATAATGCGTGAGGTGCGTACGCAGGCCGAACAAAGACCGAGGCGCGTGGTGGGCATGGTGTGCAGCATCCAGAAGCATCCAGCAGCATCCCAATGCCCTGCGTCACGCTGCGCCGAGGCAGCCGCACGACCGCTTGTCCCTACTCGCGCTGCGACGTAGTTCCGGTCGATCGATCGCCTCGTGAAAGCACCACGCGGTGCTATTCGAAGAACAGATCGTACAGCTCGCGCCTACTCCATGTTTGAAGAGGAGTTTAGGCAAGTCCCGTGGGGCCTTCGTGAGCGCTTTATTTATTTATTTTCCCTTTCCCTCCCCTCTCGCCAGGTGGGATCCCATGTGGAGGTTCACGCCCGAGGAGGCCCTCGAGCACGAGTGGATGGTGGACAGCGCCCTCGAGCTGGATGCGGAAGCGTGGCTGACGCCATCCGAAGCGCCGTCGCCAGTGCCGTCTAGCCAGGCAGAGGAAACCTTTTTGACCCCCGGCAATAATTGCGGCACGCTCAGCGAGATTGACGACGACTCCTCTCCCGGTGGCCGTGGGTCACCCGATCCGGCGGCTTCCCCCCCGTCGCCGCCGCCGGCGTCCTCCGACAGTGTGGAGTCATACGTGACGGCTTGCGAGTGGCCTCTCGAACCGTCGGGCGGAGCGATCCCCTCCGCGTCCGGCGAGAGAGGCGCTGAGAAGGGCCTCAGAGAGGACGGCAGCCGGGACGACGGCATTAGCTGGATCTTGAGTCAGGGGTGGTGAGTCTTCGTGTACGAGTGGTGCATTGGGTGAAGTTTTGGGGCTGGCTGGTTTGTTGAGTTAAAGTGTCTCCCCTTTTGGCAACGGGCGTAGAGAATCCATATTCTTTGGGTCTTTCGGTAAAGTCACGTAGATAGGTTCAAAGAAAATAACTAAAAAATAACAAAAAACTACGACGTTTCGATCGCAACACAAGCGGTCGTCATCAGGAAAAGGGGGTTAGCTTCTAAAGGTAAACTGTTTTTAAAGGTTTGAAATGGTGGTTAGTTTTCCACCAATCAAATGGCTGCCAGGTGAACATTAACATGTTAATGGAAGATCGCAAAGCCACCGGCATCTCTTGGTCGGCGCGCGAAGTGGCTGTGTTAGTGTGAACCTGTAAATGAACAACTAACATCGGAAGGTGGTAGGATGGGAACATCACAGCCAGTTATGACTTAAACTGGTTGACAACGTCCTTCCAATGATTGCTCAGTTTGTACCCATCTTCTCTGTGGAAATTGTGTCCGTGTCTGTATATATGGATGGCTTCATGAACATCTTTGTTGATAGCCAGTAGGTTTGAAAAGTAGCTTCGTCTTGGAGAAATCAATTTCGTGTGAGCCCACCGCATTAAAACAATGATCAGCCACGGCCGAGGTATTGGTCCTACAGTGTTTAAGATCTGCCTTATGTTCACGAACACGGTCCGAGACATGTCGCTTAGTTTCTCAAATTTAACTACTGCCGCAGACACAAAATGTAATGACTGCCACAGACACAAAACCATCCCCTTGCCATACATAGCAGGGGTCACCAAAAAGATTTCCAAAATCATGAGCAAACACAAGATCCAGGTTCGAATTAACACAGCACATAAAATTCGTGATCTGATCTCATCTGTGAAGGATGCGATCCCTGACTTGCAATACCCCGGCGTCTACAAACTAAGCCGTGTCTGCGGCAGTAGTTACGTTGGGGAACCTAAGCGACATGTCTCGGACCGTGTTCGTGAACACAAGGCAGATCTGAAACACGGTAGTTACGCAGTTACTTTATTGTCATAGACAGGGCCAGGGTTGTGTACAGAGGTCGCAAACGGGTTTTGATTCCTTACCCGTACCCGTACCCGGCCGCACCAGGGTCGCAAACGGCTACCTATACCCGGCCGGGTACGGGTAGCTGGGTATCGGGTAAGGTACGGGTATCGGGTACCCGGTTGCGACCTCTGGTTGTGTAGCACTATAATGGGTAGGTGTGGGGAGCGGTGGCGCAGCAGTTAGCACGTGGCAGTACGAACCCGGAAACCTGAGTTCGATTCCCGCTCACGGCCACCAACACCCAGTGACGATTATCTGAACCGGTCCTGGGCCTCCCCTAGGTCGACTCAGCCTCAAATGAGTAGCTGGTGCGATGTGTAAATATCGCGACTGGGGAGACAAAGGCGGCCAGGCGTGGTGCTAGCCACCCACCCCTCGTGTGTCATGCCGGCCGTCATAGGTGCTCGCTAACAGCACTTGCCGTAACAGGTGATATATATACGGGGGATCTTGCTATCGGGGGGATCTTGCACTGTGTTTCTTCGTGTACGGTGAGCGTGACATTTTTACATTTGATTCCTATATTTTGAAACTGTACGGTAATTTGCACTTCTCATGTTAACGAAAAAAGTTGTTCGAGCGTGGAACATGTTGGCGCTGAAGCGTATCTCAGGTTTAACCCGGGACGGGAGTCCAGCGACGATCGCTTCACGAGCGTTCGCTTTGGCGGCGCGTGACGCATCCCGCTGCAGTAAGTGGGCGCTGCCGGGAATGCGTCAAGTACGGATGAGGAGCATATCGATGTTGCGCGCATCTTGTCTCTTCTTGACCAGCTGGGTTCTGGTCCCCTGTCCCAGCAAGGAACATCGCCGTCCTGACGACGGGAGGGATGAAGGCGCCGCCGCCACCATCGCCACCACCGCCACCACCCCCACCGCCCCCGTCGCCGATGATGTCGGCAGTGGGCCAAGGGAAGCGCGGAGAACTCGGCGAAGTTTCGCAGGCACTAGGAGCCGCTTCCGTACATTTCTCTTTTTCGTTTGGAATCGATTTTGCACGAGCGGAGAGGACGACGATCCTGTCACAGGGCCGGCCATTCGCCGCCCTGGGGACAAAG